>NC_090732.1:151523907-151596407 GCF_036898095.1 Palaemon carinicauda
ATTACATTGTATAAGGGTGTATAAAACACATGTGGTACAAAGGTAGAGCCAATTATCCAGTAGGTGAACAGGTTGGTGTGGGATAAAACACCTAGGCTCTACAGTGTTCTGAATTTAGTGAAAAGGCAAATGGAGAGTAGCCCTCGATATTTTATCTCGGCTTGCATGGCAAGTTTCTGCAGCAGACCACCTTGAGAATATGGGATCGTGGTAGTCTATCAGGAAGGGGGTCTTTGAACCTTGAAGGAGCCTACTCTCATGTCTTAATCTTCCTTTTGAACAAACAGACGAGGTATTTTAGTTTTGAGCACTAGGTTTCAGCCTTTTTATGGTTTTGCAAATCATTACCCCGTAAAACCAGATATGGACTAAGATGGTTATCGAGGGATATCTCCAATTGCATTGGCCTTAAAACATTAATTGAACCTTTTTTGTTATTCTGTGAATCTGATCTGATTCTTTTAACCCGTGATATGTACCTGGAAAGTGATATTGAGATGATGGAAGACGTAAGTTAAACCATCAGAAGAAAAGATCAAGCTAGTGTTCCTCAAGACCCTGGCCAGTTTATTGTATACACTCTTAGGTATTTCGCGTATCGCGCAGCGTATTGCGTGATTATTGTCAAATCCATATTATCGAAACACTTGGAGAACAAGAAATTCTTCAGTTTCTTCTTGAAAGCCTTAATATCTTATGATTCTGAGGTTTTTGGATAGTCTTTGGGAGGCATATTTGAAAGCTCCAGAACCTACATTAGACATTCAGTATGAGCAATTTATTTTAAAGTAGACCAAATATTCAACATTTCCTTAAAAAGATTAGAATTAGGCAAAGGAATATTACAACATAAGCAATCTATTTCAAAGTAATGCTTACATTTTCGATACAAAGTTCAAAGATACATACGTATCATTCTTCTCTTTTCTTTCCTCAACAGGTCGAGTCAGGTGAACCACTCATTGCTCTTGGAGGAAAAGGCCACCTCCTGGAGATGGGAGTGGACAGCACGAGCATCGGCCTACGAGGTTGATCATCGCTACCCAGACATTTACGCGCGCACTGACGCTTTTCTATCCTGGATTGGCTGGGTTATCTACGGTTCCTGCTCTCATTCTTTCTTCACTGACTCGTAGTAGTAGTAGTCATTTGTGAATGAAGTTTATGAACGTGCTTTGTAGTGTTTTTTTTTTTTTAATTCATAAACTTGATGGTAGGCTGCAATTTCTGTTTTCCATTTTTAATCTGGTTTACTACGAACAAGAATTTTATTAAAATTAATCACTGCTTTTCTGTCAATGTGACAAACAGATTAAGCATTACTTTTAATATTTTTTATTATATTTAGTCTATTAGAAATATGATAATTAAAAACTATCATATATTCAAGCCACGAGAATAGCAAATGTAGCACCATTTCACATTCAGAATCCCACCATCGACTAAGTATATTAAGTCAGACTTTAATTAATTCTATTTCCTTTAATCTGTATTTATTAATTCATTCATTTCATATTCATGATACAAATCCAAGACTTTAGATTCCTCATATAAAAAATAGTAACATGAGATTGTTTATTACTGCTAGTGATTTTATGATTTTTTTTTCAGAACCGGCTCTTGGTACGTACACAAGGATATGATGGGTATAAAACAACTTTGTATTTTTTTTTTAGTTTAAGTCTTACTTTTATCAATTACTAGGTGACTAGGACTTCTTCATGTGGAGATTTCCGGATTTTTAAAGTATTTTATGTAATGTCAAGACGTAAACTGTGAATTATCTTTACGCATTATATATATATATATATATATATATATATATATATATATATATATATATATATATATATATATATATATATATGTGTGTGTGTGTGTGTGTGTGTGTGTATGTGTGTGTGTGTGTGTACTAATGTGCACATATGTATAGTGTATATTATGTACACACACACAGACACCTCGTCTTCGTCGGCTTACTCCCATATCTATATGGGGTTGTCGTTTCGAATGAACCTTTTCCATCTCTATCCTGCTCCTCTGCTTTATCAATTCCATTCTCTCTCAAGTCCTCCCGTACACAGTCCCTTCTTCTCCTTCTTGGTCTTCCCCTTCTACCTTGAACTGCTATTTCCACAGTATGTCTCCCCACATGATCCTCCTCCCTTCTCAGTAGAGGTCCATACCGTCTCAATCTTCCTTCTTTCGCTTTCTTTGATATTTACAAAACCGTGGTTGATCTTCTGATTTAGTCATTCCTAATTATATCCTTTTTTGTCACTCCAGACATCCGCTGAAGCATTCTCATTTCTGCTACGCATATACTGTATATCATCATCAGCCGTTACTAGTCCACTGCAGAACAAAGTCATCCTACATATGCAGCATATATATACCTGTATGTATATATATATATATATATATATATATATATATATATATATATATATATATATATATATATATATATATATATATATATATATATATATATATATATATATGTGTGTGTGTATGTGTGTGTGTGTATGTATGTACGTATTTCTTTTTGTATGCATGTTTGTATGTGTAAAGAAGTATTAGATGGTAATGGATAGAAGTGCTTTGTATTCCATTGCAGAATAGATTAACTTATTATTAATGAAAAATGAGAATTCTTAAAAAGGTCACCATAAATATTTATCTTTATATGTCTTCACTAATGTATTTATTTATTATTGTATTGTTTATTGTATATCCTCCATACGTTATGTAGTAGTTTATGTCATATCAGTTCTATCAGTGAGGCTCTTGCAATTTCTATTAATTTACCAATAATTTGAATAAGGCTCTCAGGACCCATTGAATATATTAGCCGAAGTCTTTAATTGATATTTTGTATATATAATATATTTCTTACATTTGCCGTTGTTTTGGGTATGCTTGCTTTATTGAGAAGTTAGTATAATTGTATATGTTAAATTAAATCATTTGATTTTTTCTGTGCATGTCTAGACAGTCCATCTAATGAAGCTCTGATCTTTTTTTTTATCTTTGCATAGTTTCTAAAATTTAACAATTCATTTTATTTTTTTAATATTTTTGGATTTTTTTTCTGAAAATATTGGGGAGTCCTATCTTCTAATAACAATCTCTGAACGTGGCTTTGATAATACTATTGAATGTGACACCCTGAGACAGCATTTTATTCACAGATGTGCCTCTTCATCTAATTGTACTATAGGAGATATGTTTTTGTTTTTCTTGCTACTAGATGGAAAGATTAAGCAGGCTCCATTCCGTAAGAGCTGTTTTCCTGATCCTATCAAACATGAAAAACCTATGTCCTACAAGACGTACTAGATCTGTTTTTTCGTATATATTCTTAGGTAACTAGAGTATCATAAACTTTATTTCACATTATCGAAGCACTTACAAAATAAGGTCTTGAGTTTCATCCTGAAAACCTTAATATCTTCAGTTTTTCGGATGTCTAGTGGGAGCTTGTTGTATAGTCTCAGGACCACATGTTTAACACACTATTTTAGATACATTTACCGTGATAAGGAGGTATATTTGATTACATAAACCAGCAAATTACAAAAAGTGTTCCGTTGAGTAACAATCCAAACATTATACGTTCAATCACAGTAATAGGTAAAGATGTTTTTTTCCCACGAGAGTTTTCACTTTGCGTTTTGGATAAGATTAGGAACCTCGTCTAATTACCCTGATCTTGCTCTAGTACTGAATCATGAAACCTTTTGGGGGTTTCTTTTTTTAAAGCTTCCAGAAGCTTATAAAAAGTTTAACATTAATATAATTAATTTAGTAGACTCCAGTAAAAAAAAAAAAAAGGCTTTTGAATTATTTTAGTTTTTTACTTTTGTTTTATTTCTAAAACCTTCAACAATTTTCTAAACTGTTTATTTTTTTTAATAAAAATTACTTAATTTTCTAGGGAATATTCGGTGTGTCAATAGCAAAAAAAAAAAATCTAGAATTAGGGAATTAAATCATATCAAAGCAAGATTTTAATCACTGAAAATATTTCAAGATCAGCCTATTCAAATTTGTTTGATTTATTCGCTAGTGAATATGATGCTAATATTTATTTGGTTAACGTTAAGTGTAAAAAAAAAGATAGCTGTTAACAACGAGAACAACTAGAATCACTGAGTAATACACAAAGGATTAAATGTAACACATAGTGTGCTATTTTAGCATATCTGCTGGAAAGGGTTACTTGAACGTAGGAGCAAGATTATTCGTATCTCAAATTACCGTACATGCCACATTCCTTGGGGGCTTAGTACCGTCACTGAACCTCAAGCAGGGCATTGCGGCATTGCTTGGTCTTTGCAATGTTGAACATAATTTGAGAGCAAAGGAATATATTTTTAGCTTGTGAGTCTTATACCAGCAAGGACAGCTGCTGCTTCCACTACTGTATATCTCCATTTTCCCTTTTGTTCTTTAATTTTGCTGTCCAGGCTCTTAATTACACACTACAACTGGGGGGTATCTCCACTGAATGGCCTCCCAGGCCCCAGTGCCACCCTTCTAGACCAAATTCATATGAAATTGATTGAAATTGCACAGGTGATAGTGGATTCAAAAGGAAAAACTGAATGACCATATCATATTGTTATTGTATTCACAAAGCCTGATTTTTTACAACTAATCATTTTTTTCATATTTGAAGACTGTCATCCACCTCAGCAGATTTACTTGTTAGACAGTACCTTCGCTCTATAGTTTAGTCATCTGAGGTTTTGGTTATAACTGGTTGTGTTTGTAGATTAGTCTCTTTTCATAGTTTATCTATGACAGATCTATTTTAACGTTGTTTCTGATCTTAAAATAGTTTATACTAATTGATAATTACTTCACATGAAGTTCATTTCCTTAACTATTTTCTTCACTGGGCTATTTTCCATGTTGGAGGCCTTTGGTTTATAGCATCATGCTTTTCCAACTTGGGTTATAACTTATCTAGTGACAACGATAATAATGAATAAAGCACTCTTCAATGACTAATTCATGAATTTCGTTTTTTTTAGGTTGCCTTTAAAGGTCCGAGTTTTCTTCTTCATTAGATATATTTATTCGTAATTATTCGGCTGTTTTCCTTTAGACCGCAATTTAAAACAAAGAGGCGGTTTCATTCACTTCTAACATTTGGCTCTTTTCCGAAGAACCTTGAATATTTATGACTAACTAAAGGCTTTCTCTCCAACTGAATGACGGAAACTTGATGGTTTTGGGGTGTTTGATTCCCCCCTCCCCTTCGTCCCCTTCTTCACTTTCGTGGACCTGAAAAGAGGAAGGGGCACCTCCATTATAAGAGAAATATGAAAGTTACTTGACAATAGATAAAAGTTGCTGATTATTCTTATCCCTATATCCCAAATCACCTACAAATGAAAGTTGCAGAATATCCCATATCCTGAATCCCCTTCAAAGCAAAAACAAACTAAACACCTACGGACTGCAGTGTTGCAAGAGCCCATGCCTGGCCGCAAGGGCCGTGCAATCTCAAAGCAAGCAAGCAACTGTTTACAGTACTGCACCAAAGATCTTGCAATTAGTGAATGACGATTACAGTGAAATTACTGAACTGCCAGACAACAAGACATTATATCGCAAATGATCACGTTTTGCAGTGAAATATGGTCATCACTGAAGATCACAAAGCTTTGCCTTAGGGAACTAACTAATGTAAGGGACAATGGATATAAATGTGTAATTTCACCTGATTATCCATCAAAATGCTCAGAAAAAAAGTACTACAATCCTTAAAGACTTACACACCAATTCTACGTTAGGGGGTGGGGGGAGTGTTTTGCCAACGTTCTATTGTAATTTTCTAAACATAATAAAGTCCGGAGCATTTTTCTAGAATCTAAGATGGACGTGGTAATAATTCACAAACAAATTTTCATCAACAATTTAGGATTCACTCCATTCAAATATCTTAGCATTCGGTAGTGACCACAATTGCCATCATCTGATCCCTTAAATGCGTTTACTACAGTCATTAAGTATTTTACAACTTCTGTAATTTGAATAATTCGCTTCAATTTCGGCACACTTCGTGACTGACAAAACTGCCTTGATTGTTCTATGCGTAATTTAATTCATAACTTGAATACAAAGGAAAATTGCTTCTGATTACTTTTGTATTTTGGCTCTTTTTATTCTAATTGCCAGTTACCTTTTTCAGAGAGAGAGAGAGAGAGAGAGAGAGAGAGAGAGAGAGAGAGAGAGAGAGAGAGAGAGAGAGAGAGAGATTGATTTTGCAATGTCTGATACAATTATGAAAAGGGCAACGGAAATATCACTAAAATTAATATTGAAATTATCAAGATTTAAAACGATCTCATACTCCCATCGTGTAATAATTTGATTTCTGATTTGTCAATCAACAATGAGAGTCTAGGTTAAGTAGCAGCAAAAACATAAATACCATTTCTATTTATGCTTTAGGTAGACGAGCTGTTACGTGACAAGACCCCGTGCTAACATTAGCCCAATCATCAAAAAATAATTTTTAGGTCTTACGATTTATGGCTAACACTTGAAATGCAATAGATAATTAACTTATGATATCTATATTTATTATTATTATTATTATTATTATTATTATTATTATTATTATTATTATTATTATTATTATTATTATTATTGGCATTAGTTTTGCACTTTATTGTAAGCTGTTTATTTATTTTACGGCAACTGTCAGCAAATAATTTTAAATTTTTGAACTCTTGAAATACTAATGCATTTCTTAATTTGTTAATACCTTACCTTTCCTACATATCTAAGAATTTGTAGCTTTATAGGTTATTATGTGGGAACATATAGGCATAATATATATATATATATATATATATATATATATATATATATATATATATATATATATATATATATATATATATATATATATATATATATATATATATATATATTATATATATAATCAATATAAATGTGTAAATGTTGGTAAGCCTATACATAAGGCGTACATACATACGAGCCCATTTATATATGAGTGTTTTTATACATATATTCATATATGTATGCGTGGATTATATATATATATATATATATATATATATATATATATATATATATATATATATATATATATATATATATATATATATATATATATATATATATATATATAGTATATATGATTTGACTCTGTCATTCATACAGGTATTATTAGTAATTGTCAAAAAGAGTGATATTCTAAATAGACCTCTTAGGGAAAAGTCTTTCATCCTTTGTTTTTATTATTAGCTTTCAGTTTCGTCATTTGTGATTATATTCTTAGCAAACCAATTGTACGTAATTTCTAGTTCCAGCAATAGGTGACTGAATGGTTTTGTAAAATTATGATAATTGATACTTTATACGATATGTATTGAAAAAGTATCTGTAATCGAGTACAGTAATTTCAATAAATATTTTTTTGTAAAATTTAATGGATATATAATTATAAAAGTAATATTTTTTTGCGATTTTTTTCATTTATGATCTGTGTAAAAAATATCTTATTTAGAGGATGAGTCACTGATTCTCTTATCGATAGATAGAAGGATCTCTCTGATTTGATTTATTATTTTATATACAACAGTCTATTGATTGTCACGCTTATTATATAACTGAATTAGTTGAGGCAATATTAAAACAGTTTAAATCCGTTGCCACTTCGTTACTTGCAATTTGGTAGGAACTGATGGTATGGTAATTATACTAACTGAAGTGCCCTTGTTTTCCGTCAGCTAATCAGGAGACACCATCTTCGTCTTTGGTAGAAATGAAAGACTGTGGCGCTTCTGATTGGCTGTCAACCAGTGGACAGAACTTGACTTCTAACCTCAAAATTTTGTCTCTCAGTTTGGCTTGTGGTTTCATTGTGTGTACATCTGAATGACGATTTTTGTATAAAGAATACTGGGAGTATACTGTGAAGGTAGGAGTTCTTTCGAGTTTACCATGGTTTTTGTGAAAACACTTGTTCGGTTTCTGCTCATGTGAAAAGTAACACGATTTTTTATATTTTTTCTGCATTGTCCGTAGTTCCGAAATTTTTAACAATTTGTAAGAATAAATATTGGGTATGCTTTATAAGTAAACTTCAAAGGACGATAACATGGCATTGCTACCGCGAGGGACAGTACCTTCCATATTATAACCCCTTATAACTCAAGATTCCGTGTCCTTCCTTTAAAGTACTTATATTGTTTAAGCGTTAATGAGGTCATTAAATTGTGGTTTCAGTTGAAGTAGATAGTGATTACTGGAATTTTCCCGTGGATTGGATATTTCTATAGCTAACAATTTAAATGGTGCAAAAATTTCAAATTGCCTTAGTAAAACTTTTACCGCATTACCCCAATTAGATATTCTTAAATACGTCAAGGTGCAGCTTTATAAGGTTAATCAATCGGTCCCCCATGGTTGAAAAGGTTAACAAATAGGGTAAAAATAACGTTCCTCAAAAAATGTCGGCTTTAGATAAAGCACTCAATTCATCAATAAATAGTAATTCATCAAAAAAATTAAATTATTAGTGCAGAGCTATTATATAGAATCACCCAGACTTTGATATAACTACCAGTTTTGCAACTTATGCCATTGCACATTTAAGTCTCATTCCATCAGGTAGTTCAGAAAAACTGTGATAGGTGGTACTTTTGTCTCAAGTTACTGTTTCAAACAGAATATAAGGCAAGCGGTAAATATTCCAAACCTCTTTCAATATCGGAATATGCAGTATAATCATAGTTCTTACTTTATTAATCATGTTAATAATTAGTTAATGATTAGAAGCTAGGGTATTATATCCAGTCTGATCATTGGTAATGGAAGCAGTAAGTGTTCAAACACATGATAGAGCCTGAAGCTACATCTCACCCCTATATTGAGTGTGTATTCACCCCTTTTAAGTTTGTATAAGTGACAACTTCAAAATATTAGCCCACGGGGCTCGTGGGCGTAGCCAGGACATGGCAGCGAGAAGTTTATTCGAAGCAGCCATACGGCAGAGCTAAAACCAAATCATTAGCTCAATTGTGTAAAGAGGTATTTGTAGTATGAATACAACACTGCCATGAACGACTTCATAAAAAGATGGAACGGAAAACTGCTTTCTATGCGTCTGGAAGCACCGGAAGTCGTGGGAAACTAAAGCTCCAGTGATTTTGAGTTAATCAGTTTTTTATTACGTAACTTTATTACGACGACCTGTGGAAAATGTTAAAAAAAAAAAAGTTTAAATAACACTAAGTTCAATATATCTTTGTTTCAATCTTAATTTATAGATACTTAGCACCAAGCCGTAGCTTTTACGTTATGGGAGTCGACCCTCCATAACTAGAAAACTATGGATTTCCGCCAGGAATAATTAATAAAGACTTTCAAAACACTACAAAATACATATACCAGTCTTATTTTCTACAAAATTTATTGCACCAAACTAATTTTACCTATTAATCTGTATGATGAACAGGATCATTTGACTAGAGGGTTGAAGGGGGGGGGAATATATACTTCACAAAAAATAAAACCGTTGAAAGTAATAAAACTTTATTGCCCGGCCGTTTTACCCACTCTCAACTAAAACCGTTGAAAGTAATAAAACTTTATTGCCCGGCCGTTTTACCCACTCTCAACTTTGGCAGTTTTACCCACTCTCAACTTTGGCCGTTTTACCCACTCTCAACTTTGGCCGTTTTACCCACTCTCAACTTTGGCTGTTTTACCCACTCTCAACTTGTGCCGTTTTACCCACTCAACTGTGCCGTTTTACAACCTATCCAGCTTACACCAAAGTCTTAAAATATTGTCTGAGTTTCCGGTTTAGCAGGAATTGCAATTTTCACTAATTCACAGTACAGTGGTTATGACTAAACGACTTAATTTTTAAGCTGACCTCTTATCACTAATCCCAACACACACTTTATATTCTAACTTTGAATCGAGAAAACGATTCAGACTCTATGAAGTTGTAAAATAGCTTGGAATGTAGGACATGGGCAAACTAAGCCAGGTTCTTTTAGGACGGCTGACTTCCAAACTTGCAGCAAATTGGATAGTCTCTAATCATAAACTATGAGGTAAGGACCTATTTACCGTAACAATATTTCAGCAAGAACTAAATTAAGACTAAACCATTTTAGCCTGATATGCACTGGAAATGTAAAACCACCACTAGAGCAACACTTACTATCGTCAACACTGGCTTGTGACATAGAAGATAGCCATAGGTATATTAATCAGAAAATATTTGTGATCTACAATAGATTTTCCATCTTCTCTATCCATCAGACAGGTAAAATAGAAATTCTGTACTTGTTGAAACTAATTTTACTGTTGACAACTATCCATAGCATTTTCACTATTGTGAAAAATCTATTCAATCTTTTTGAGTTACCTTCTGTTCTGACATTTAATGAGGTATCAGGCGTGCTATATACAGTAGTTTGTTAGCTAGATGGGTGTAGTTAGGTCCGATAGCACACCTATAAGCTAACCTGTATTTTAATAGTCCTATAGTTTTACCTACACAAAATCCCTTTTTCATACATTGGTCTCGCATTATTTTTTGGTGCTACTATAGCGTGAGGTCTACCACACTATAGCGTGAGATCTACCTCCCGTTACTACTATAGCGTGAGGTCTACTGCTGAATTATTCGTCCCTCATAGATAAAATAGGATTAAGGATAAAACAGAGAATGCAATCTTGGAAGTACAGGGTGGTTTTAGAAGAGGTAAGGGTTGTATGAATCAGATTTTTGCAGTTAGGCAGATATGCGAGAAATATTTAGCAAAAGGTAAGGAGGTGTATGTTGCATTTATGGATCTGGAGAAAGCATATGATAGAGTTGATAGGGAAGCAATGTGGAATGTGATGAGGTTATATGGAGTTGGTGGAAGGTTGTTGCAAGCAGTGAAAAGTTTCTGCACAGGTAGTAAAGCATGTGTTAGAATAGGAAAGGAGGTGAGCGATTGGTTTCCGGTGAGAGTGGGGCTGAGACAGGGATGTGTGATGTCGCCCTGGTTGTTTGACTTGTATGTTGATGGAGTGGTGAGAGAGGTGAATGCTAGAGTGCTTGGACGAGGATTAAAACTGTTAGGCGAGAATGATCATGAATGGGAGGTAAATCAGTTGTTGTTTGCGGATGATACTGTCCTGGTAGCAGACACAGAAGAGAAGCTTGACCGACTAGTGACAGAATTTGGAAGGGTGTGTGAAGAAGGAAGTTGAGAGTTAATGTGGGTAAGAGTAAGGTTATGAGATGTACGAGAAGGGAAGGTGGTGCAAGGTTGAATGTCATGTTGAATGGAGAGTTACTTGAGGAGGTGGATCAGTTTAAGTACTTGGGGTCTGTTGTTGCAGCAAATGGTGGAGTGGAAGCAGATGTACGTCAGAGAGTGAATGAAGGTTGCAAAGTGTTGGGGGCAGTTAAGGGAGTAGTAAAAAATAGAGGATTGGGCATGAATGTAAAGAGAGTTCTATATGAGAAAGTGATTGTACCAACTGTGATGTATGGATCGGAGTTGTGGGGAATGAAAGTGATGGAGAGACAGAAATTGAATGTGTTTGAGATGAAGTGTCTGAGGAGTATGGCTGGTGTATCTCGAGTAGATAGGGTTAGGAACGAAGTGGTGAGGGTGAGAACGGGTGTAAGAAATGAGTTAGCAGCTAGAGTGGATATGAATGTGTTGAGGTGGTTTGGCCATGTTGAGAGAATGGAAAATGGCTGTCTGCTAAAGAAGGTGATCAATGCAAGAGTTGATGGGAGAAGTACAAGAGGAAGGCCAAGGTTTGGGTGGATGGATGGTGTGAAGAAAGCTCTGGGTGATAGGAGGATAGATGTGAGAGAGGCAAGAGAGCGTGCTAGAAATAGGAATGAATGGCGAGCGATTGTGACGCAGTTCCGGTAGGCCCTGCTTCTTCCTCCGGTGCCTTAGATGACCGCGGAGGTAGCAGCAGTAGGGGACTCAGCAGTATGAAGCTTCATCTGTGGTGGAAATGTGGGAGGTTGGGCTGTGGCACCCTAGCAGTACCAGCTGAACTCGGCTGAGTCCCTGGTTAGGCTGGAGGAACGTAGAGAGTAGAGGTCCCCTTTTTGTTTTGTTTCTTGTTGTTGTCGGCTACCCCCCAAAATTGGGGGAAGTGCCTTTGGTATATGTATGTATAGATAAAACACATTTCATACATTTGTTTAAGCAATAAACACCTAATTTAAACATATCTTAGAAATAACTTAAAATAGATAATTGTATTTCTAATTACATTAAAAAAAGGAATAAAGGTCAAAATAAACATGTTATCACATATTTCCATACATTTATTCTAGCGATACACTCTTCGTACATTAAACATGTTATCATATATTTTCATACATTTATTCTAGCGATACACTATTCGTACATCAAACATGTTATCATATATTTCCATACATTTATTCTAGCGATATACTCTTCGTACATCAAACAGGTTATCATGTTTCCATACCCTTTCGATGGCAACGTAACACAGGCTTGAATTCTCCTCCTCTGTTACGCTTTCTTTTTTCCTGCATGGCAGAACCACATTTATGGCATGGATCTGCTTCTTGAACTGTATCCAAGAGATTGTGCTCTCTTAAAAAGGCGAGTGCTGCTCCTTCTGTCAGAATGACTCTTCTATAAAACTCCTTCAGCATCTCTTTTAGGCCGAGGGAAAAACTGGTTTAGGAGTTGTTGTAGATTACAGCCAACAATTCTCGTTGGCACGGGCCATTCCCTTGGTCGGTCAGTAGCGCGATTTAGGAGCTCCATTTGCTTCATTTTATATGGGCAGGTTTCGTTTTTGATGGATTTTGGGCAGTTCACATGTTCGATAATTAGGTCCGGGGCTCCGGGAAGCTGGTCACGTGGTAGACCTCGCCCTCCACCTGGGTAGGCGACGTATGGCGGTAGACCTCACACTATAGTATCCGAAACTGCTATTTCATATCAAAATGGTCAGATTCGTTTAAAACAATAGCCTATACAAGTATTTATATCCAGGCATCGCAGGTATTAATTGTAGAATTACCAATCAATTTTTTTAACTAACCTGCTAAATTCATCCTTAATGCTACTGAATAAAAGCTTTGCTCTTATTACCTGTTAGCTCAACAATTGTGGACAATTACTATGGTAAATACTTTTAATTTATAGCCAGACATTAACCATATGATTTTTCTACTCGCTATCTTGTTTTATGCCTTTATGCTCATGATTATTCGGGCATACCAATTTTTTTTTTTTTTTTTTTTTTAGTTTTTTGACCCCTTATATAGACAAGGGGGACACCAGTGGGAAGCCTGGATTTCTGTCAAAAAAGTGATTTGCAGCAATATTATTGGTCAGAAAGGTAAAATAAACACAAAATAACCAGTTGGAAAAATATATGGTTTTTGTAAGTGGATAAAAACTACTTTCACAATTTTATGATAAAATTTACGTAATTTTCATAGTTTTTGCTCCGCCGTGGCTCGCTTTGCGCGCAAATAAACAATCTCGCTACTCCTATTAAGGTCTGTTCTGTCAAGTGGTAAAAGGATGTGCTGTGCACGCCAGCCCCGTGGGTCAATATTTCGGGCATATTTTTTTACTTCCACATAAGCAACAATAGCCATAGACTAAACGGAGAGCGTTTTCAACATAAAAAAAATTGTCAACATAGATTAAATCACGCTAAATTTTGAAATAGACCGTACTTCCCTCTTGGAGACACTTTGTGACTTTATTGTGATAGTAGTGAGGTTGAAACTGGAGAGGGTGGAAAAATATTAAGATTGTAGACGGTGCTGGAACTTGTGCATAAATATTTGGAAGTTCACAATTGGTTAAAAGAGCGAGGTAATGATTACGTGATTAAAAAAAAAAAAAATAGCAAACGCAAGCAATGCATGTGCAATGCCAGTACTGTAACTCGCCATCTGTATCTAAAATGTTAGTGAGAAATACTTCATTTAAATATATATACGGAAGTTATGCCCCAGCCCCCTTTCAACATAGACAATGTCAAACTAGCCAGCACTCGTCCATTTCTTAGTAAATTCGTTTCGGTAGTAATTAAAGTATCACATTATCACATTAATCATTACTTTTGGAGAATATGTAGAAAATTAAAGCATGACTAACAGTTTAAAATAGAATACTGGTGAATGTGAAACATTGGCGAATGCAACTTTTTAAAACTACATTTTTTCACCAAATACGCAAACCATACAATTTTCAGACTAGCTGTCATGTTTTATTCATTTCTATCCATGAATATTAGGACAAATCGTCCATCCATGTGATTTTTTCAGGGACATATTTTTTAAGTTTACATCAGCAACAATGGCTATAATACTGAACGAAGATCATTTTTAACACAATCAATTGCCGAAAGATGAAAATAGATTGTACTTTCCTCTTGGAGAGTTGAGAAGGTAGTCATGCTGGAATTGAAGGGTGGGAAACTGGATGTTGTAGAACAATATCCGGTAACTTGTGCTTTAATATTTGGAGCCTCTAAATTGGTTTTAAAAGGCCAGGTTATTATTACATACAAAATCCAGAAAAGCTGGTAAAAGCGAATACAAACATGCACATTAACTCATCGGTCTCCCAAAACTAAACAATATAGACAATGATATACTGTTCAATTCAACCGATCAATAGGCAAGTTTTGCCCAGCCTCCATTAGTCGTAGATTGACTAGAAATTTTGAATGGTTTTCACATTTTTACAAACGGAATGTGAAAGTCTTAAGACATGAGTGAAGTGGCACAAAAAGGAAATCTTCTACAGTATTAGTAATAAAACCACATATTTTTTTTTTTTCTAATATGGGTGTAGGTTAAGGAAGGACTTGACTGATAATTACAAATTTAGTCAAGGAGAGATATAAAGTAATATTAGTGACAGAAATAGACATATTGATGTTCAGTACCTTTCATTATAGAAAATGATTGAAGGTTAACACTGTTCTTTTCTGTGTAGATTTTGTGTATAGATTTGTTGAAAGCAAAGGTAGGTGTAAAGAATCTTATGTTCCAATTTGTCATGAAAAATGTGAAATTTCAACCATTTCCAGTTCACTCATCTTATTTTAGAGCACTTCCAATACTGTTATTGTATTTGAAAAGTTCGAAATCCTTCTAATGCTTTCACCATTTGAACAGTGAATTTACAAGTTAAGATTTCCTGTATAATTTTAATGCCAGAAAGACCCTACCATATAAAGACACCTGTGAAGCCCGCCCATGACACGAGGTTAGGTTAGTTTTTGCCTTGGGATAAGTACGCTGCTACAAAACTTTTGTGGCTTGGTAGGGCCAAACTATCACGGCTACAAACTTTTTGGTTGTAGCATTGTCGGAGAGATTGAATCTTCCATGATTTAAGCTTATATTTTCATGTGAAGAAAGCTCTGAAAAGTGAACGGATATTCATATCTAAATTTTCATGACGTGGGAATGTGGTATATAACTCTCACGTTGTAGCAATGATTATAGATATAAATTGGTTTCAGTGTTGCTATATGCAATATGCTAATTACTTTTTGCACAATAACCTCATATGTCAACCTGTAAGTTGAAGTTTTATAGTTAAGAATTTAAAATAAACAAATTGCAAATTGCTTCAGAAAGCAGAATAATTTTAGTCCATAAATAACATTAGAGTAATTAGAGTAAAGTCGGACAAATTTTTCAGCAAAATTTGTTTTATATAGAAATGTTCATATCATTAATTTTTTCTGGATACCAAGGGAAAATAGAATGTTCCTTAAGTTTTAAAAGGACAATTATTGCAAACCGTTCCATATAGAAAATATTCGTAAAATTGGACGATAGGTTTTTCAGACTATTTTTCTTGAACAGGATCTAGAATTTTTGTATAGAAGTTTACATATCCATTTCTCTATTGACCATGTAAAATTATTAAGAATTCACATACTCTATGATGCATAATGCAATAATTTGGAAGTGCACGCTAGCTAGTAGAAAAACTATGCAAGTGTAATGTAATATTCACGTGTTAGGCGTTGGGCACTACTGGCCGTACTACCAGCTACAGGGGGTATACGGGCAAAATTTGTGTGAAATCGTGGGTGTGACGCAAGGGGCACGCAACAGTCTTTGACCTCGTAGCCCGCCGTATACCAGCCACAGAATCTTCACTCGCTGCACTAAAACAGTTCCATATAAAAAATATTCTATGCGTAAAAACGCTCGTAAAATTGGATGATATGTTTTTCAGACTATTTTTCTTGAACAGGATCTAACAGTAGAATTTTTGTATAGAAGTTTACATATCCATTTCTCTGTAGACCATGTAAAATTATTAAGAATTTACATACTCTATGGTGCATAATGTAATAATTTGGAAGTGCACGCTAACTTGTAGAAAAACTCTGTAAGTGTAATGTAATATTCACATGTTAGGCGTTGGGCACAAAATTTGTGTGAAATCGTGGGTGTGACGCAAGGGGCATACAAGTCTTTGACCTCTTAGCCCGCCGTATACCAGTCGCAGAATCTTCACTCGCTGCACTAAAATGTTCTGCGGCAGTCAAGAAAATTTTTAGTCGCAGACAGGATGCACGTCTGACGCAAGTAAGCCGTGCGTGTGATTTACGTGCAACTTACGTGCCATAGTATTTTCTGTGGCATGACCTCCGCACATTGGTTGTGCGTGAAATTTGCATGTAAATTGCGTCACAAGTACGAGCCACGCACGTTTTTCGTACGGAATTAAAGGAAGTACGTGCAGATTCTGTGGCTGGTATACGGCGGGCTACGAGGTCAAAAACTGTTGCGGGCACCTTGCGTCACACCCACAATTTCACACAAATTTTGCCCGTATACCCCCGTAGCTGGTAGTACGGCTAGTTGTGCCCAAGGCCTTACATCGCAGGAGTTCATGGCTACGACTGAAAAATTCCCAGACACGTACGGCTAAAAAATTTGTACGGGGAGATGTGCCCAACGCCTTAGATGTTTAAACCGGTTTTACTGTGCGCATACCTTCACTACAATTTTACCTAATAAGTAATGAATATCACTTGGAAAAATGAGGATTGCAAGATGTGAATTAATTTCCTATATAATCCTTAAAGGAAATAAATAGGTTTTGTCAGAAAAAAAAACAACTTGCAGAGGAAAGACAGGTGCTAAATTTTATTCAACAAAATTTACGATAAAAATTTTTATATAGAAACTTAAATATTTTTCATTTGACCATATGCCTTGTAAAACTGCAAAGATTGCTCTTTCAAATAAATGACATGTATTTGCAAATGCATGCACGCTTGAAGAACAATATCTATAAATATCTGTAATATTCTATTGTAAAAGATTAGCCTTATCCAGTGTTAGCGTATCCATGCCTTCTGCCATTTTGCACAAATCAAGTAATGAATAATGCTGGGAAAATTAATATTGCAATGGAAAGCTGAATAGATTTCCTATATAAAACCTGGATAAGTCAGTAATTGTAGCGCAAAGATGGACAAAGTCTTTCAAGTTTACAATAGTTTTTCATATAAAAATATTCGTAGATTTACATTTTACCGTATACCATGAGTAGACACAGAATGCTCTTTCAAATGATATACGCAACGTGACAATGCGCTTTCAAATGGTATACGCAACGTGACAATTACAATTGTTTAGAAACGCACAGACCCGTGTAGAAAACTCTCCATGCTTGCATAAATGTGCTAAAATGTACAGCTATCTGACTTGAGTTGAGCGTAATTTTATTCTACCATTTTGCACACACTTTAGTGAATAGTTTTCTATTAGTACCAAAATCTATTTTCAGATGCCTATCTTATTTACGTAAAATGGCCCTATTGACGTTTAGCGAATATTTCGCGAAATCATTCACTCGGAGCACTTACGGTTACAAGAAGGGTAGACGCCAAACAGTCATTTGATCACCAGAAGAGGAAGGTAACCTTTAATCATGAATTCATTAAATTTCTGAAAATGAAGTGTAGTTGGATTGACTAATCTAGAATGTGCAAGAAGTAATCGTGAGAATTTTTGGACTGAACAAATTTTCCCTAAGGAAATAAATTACAAACTGTTTTATAACAGTTATACTGTAATAGTATTTTCGATTGTGGAGATTTGAGGATTGGTTAGATACTCCATCGGATATATACTTTACGTGTCTTTTGCCTTTTGAAGTTTTTTTTTTTTTTCTTTTTTTTTTGAGCTGGCTAGATTTTTCCATATTGTTCAGTCTGTAACATTACTTACTGCCAATTCTCACTGATTCCATTTTGTTCAAGTGATGGCCAAACACATCTGTTTGCACATGAAAGCATTTCATTTAATTCAGCTGCTGTTGCTCCAACAACTGACTACCCTTGAAAATTTTTCTCCTAACACCCTCGTACAGTTATAGTGCCATCATTGCAATTCCGCGGTGAACTTTATATATTACTTGGTATTTGCAGCTACCCTTTGGCAGCTAATTGCAATCTCGTTTTAGCCTCGGTATCTCTATTGCCATATTCTCCCAACTAACTTCCCAATGACCGTCCCTCCTTACAGCGACTCTGGAGTTCTATGTGGCATGTCAGTGTTGAATGACCTACTAGCCCTAATACCTGCTTTTCTTGCCCAAATACTAAGATTATATAGCCTAGAAATTATTTTATTGTGGTAGACCTTGGTTACTAAACATAAATACTGATGAAATTGGTGTAGTTTAATCATTAGAGGGAGGAAGTTAAAACCTTAATAAAACTCGGTATGATCCTCAGCAGGTGTAGGATATTAGATCCTCCCCATCCAGATGTTTTCATTGACAGATTTCCTTGTAATTTGGATTAACAAAAAAAAAAAAAAAAAAAAAAAATGGCGTTATACCAAGAGCAGTGCGCAAAACAATTGTACCAAATATAGAATGGAATTTGATTATAATCCTTTTTCCGGACATTGAACTTTTCAGCTGAGGGCATGATGTGGTATGGCAGCAATAATTACAAGGTAGAACAGAATTTACCGTAGAGCCTATGACTTTTTTTTTTCTTTTAATTGGTGGGGGTTGGAACCAGTAGGGAATGTTTATAATTTATATACTGGTTGTCGAAAAATGAGACGACGATTACCAAGTTTAAGTTCTAATTTATAAAAACTTGTGGCTATTAGAGAAAGTTGCATAAATATCCCAACTTAAGGAAAGGCACGAGGGAGAGAATAGTTAGCCAGTATATTGAAATTTGATAGGTCAGCTAATTATGCATAATTTCATTATCTAATTGATGACCTACGGATTATATACAACATCTCAAGATTTAATTTTAATTTTCTTTTGCAGGTATGGGTTGAACTTGTACACTTCCAATCAAGGACTGATGTCTTCATGTCTCAAGAAACTTGATAGGCGCAAAATGGAAAATCATAAGGTAAATTAAGTTTAGATTTGTTAAACAAGGTATCTGGTAGTGTTGACAGCTTAATCTACAATATCTTTAAGATTAATCAATGATTTTTTAAACCTTTATTGGTTAAAAACTTCTAATGTATCTTTTTTTTGAAATTACCAATTTTGAATATTAATGACAAATATTTTCAAATCAGCCCTAGTTGTCCAATTTCTAAGAATTCGTAATAACACTATGAAGTTTTTCTAAGAACTTATAATATTTCATAAGTTCATAGACTATTATTGACTTTTCAAACTCAAATAACACAATTACTTGGTAAACTGGATTGTTAGATGGATGACAGTTTGAGCCCACATTCTTGAAAGGTAAATTTGTCGTGGTTCTCAATAAATGGGAGGAATAGGATAAATTAGAAAGTTACATTGTATGAAATTATTTCAATTAGTAAAGGTCAAGTACTGTATGATAGTACTTTAACTAGTAAAAGGTTAATGTATTGCAAATACTTTTATTAGTCAACGGTGTTAATATAAATTTTAGTCTTTCGATTTAGTCAAGTACTCGTCAAGACTACAGTAACACAGGATAGGCTATTTGCTGAAGAAAAATCTATACCAATCACATGATTTAGATTTGTTACTTTACAAATTTGTCAAGTATACTGGTGTTTCAGCTTAGAGTAAAGCAAGTTTTGATATGGTTCATTAATGGACAGATATTGGATTTGGGCTTCCAGTGGATTAGTGTCAAAACACTGTTGGGTCACTTAGTCATTGAAATAAATTAGGATGGTATTTGTCAGACCTTTTTTTTTTTTTTTTTTTTTTTTTTTTTTTTTTTTTTTTTTTTTTTTTTTTGTCAATGGCTTAAGGATCAGACTTGGATTTCCCGACAAATTACTTTAGTTTGCTGATGAATGCAAGTCTTGGTTTGTCACCAGATTAGGGTATAGTTTTGATAGTCCTATTTGTTAATTGTTTTGGTTGTCGATAAGTCCAGTTAGATCAGGATAGGACTGATGAGTCTTGTAAATTTTATATTGTATTGATATAATTTAATTTGAAAATTGTTATGCAGTATTAAATCCTGTTTTAAATTTTTCATTAAATCTTCCCTGAATTGAACATTTTGGCTTGAAGTTAAAACAAAAACAAAAAATATTCTTCAACTTTAAATTGATTACTCAAAATCAGGATAATTTTTTCAGCCTATTTTGAAAATATGAAATTTTGACATTTCTTGGATAACGTTAAGAAATTTTATCTTTTAGTTTAGATTTCTAAGATAGTGATAAGGCAAGATACCATGTAATGTTTAAGATAGTGATAAGACAAGATACCATGTAATGTTTAAGATAGTGATAAGGCAAGATACCATGTAATGTTTAAGATAGTGATAAGACAAGATACCATGTAATGTTTAAGTTAGTGATAAGGCAAGATACCATGTAATGTTTACTGTGCTATTGTAAAATATCCTCCAAAAAAAGTTAGAAAAATCACGTGGATTAGGGTAACAGGGTAGTCAGGGGACAGTGGTTTCTCTACTAAATTAAGATAGCAAGTTTTACTTATTTGAATTAAGAAATCAGGATAGTAACATTTAGTTGATTGACTACAGTAAAGCTGATTGGGTTATATATTAAGGGAAAATTAATGCTAATCAAGTTGTAAGTTGGCGTGAAATTTAGTTTGTTTGAAACTATTTGCCAATTGAGTTAAATACAATAGGTTGATTCAATAAAATAGGTTGGTTCAATAAAATAAGGATGAAGTATTTAGACTTTATAATTTTAGTTTATCCTAATTGTAGTATTAATGTAGATTAGACCTACACAAGTCATGGTATCGAGTTGGTAAATTGTATCAATAGACTATTTTAGTACTGAATTGTAGTAGTTTACAGGGTTAAGATTTTGCTTATTAGCTGATGAGGTAACGTCAGGATATGCTTGTAACTGGAACTAAAGATCGATATAGATAATGGTGGTAGTGAAATTAATTTTAACATGTTACTACGATATATTAGCACGAATATATATTTAAGGGGGCATTTATATAAGGTGATATCTGATTCGATATTATTGAAAAGATAAAAGTGGGTCAGTTGCAATTTTAAAAAACTATTTAACCATTATAAAGGTAGGTCAGTTGAATGTTTTTTTTTAAATATTTAACCTGTATAACTAAGGCTATTTTTCCCTGTTGGAGCCCTTGGGCTATTAGCATCTTGCTTTTCCAACTAGGGTTGTAGCTTGGCTAGGAATGATGATGATAACTGGTGTTAGCGTATCCATGCCTTCTGCCATTTTGCAAAAGTCAAGTAATGAATAATGCTGGGAAAATTAATATTGCAATGGAAAGCTGAATAGATTTCCCATGTAAAACCTGAATAACATTGTCAGTAATTGTAGCGTAGAGATGGATAAAGTCTCAAGTTTATAAACGTTTTTTCATATGAAAATATTCGTAGATTTACATTTTACCGTATACCATGAGTTGACACAGAAAGCCCTTTCAAATGGTATACGCAATGTGACAATTACAAGCATTTAAAAACGCACAGACCCGTGTAAGAAAACTTTCTCCATGCTTGCATAAATTTCCTAAAGTGGGCAGCTGTCTGACTTGCGTTGAGCGTAATTTTATTCTACCATTTTGCGCACTAACTATGTAGTGTATAGCTTTCTATTATTACCAAAATCTGTATTCAGATGCCTATCTTAATTACGTAAAATGGCTCTGACTTTTAGCGAATATTTCCGCGAAATCATTCACTCGGAGCACTTATGGTTACAAGAAGGGTGGACGCTAAACAGTCATTGGATCACCAGAAGAGGTTTAAGGTATCCTTTAATCGTGAATTTTTTAAATTTCTGAACATGAAATGTAGTTCGATTGACCATCCTAGAATGTGCAAGAAGCAATCGTGTGAAAATTTTTGGACTGAATGAATTTTCCCTAAGGAAATAAATTGCAAACTGTTTTATAACCCATTTATGCTGTAATAGTATTTTCGATTGTGGAGATTTGGGGATTGGTTATACTCCATCAGATATATACTATACACGTCTTTTAGCTTTTGAAGGTTTTTTCTTTGAGTTAGCTAGATTTTTCCATATTGTTCAGTCAGTAACATTACTCTTACTGCCAATTCTCACTGCTTCCATTTTGTTCATTTGATGGCCAAACACATCTATATGCACTAAAAGCATTTTATTTAATTCAGCTGCTGTTGCTCCAACAACTGACTACCCTTGAAAATTTTTCTCCTAATACCCTCTTAGGGTTGTTGTGCCATCATTGCAATACGTCGGTGAACTATATATTACTTGGTATTTACAGCTTCCTTTTGGCAACTAATTGCATTCTCGTTGTAGCCTCAGTATCTCTATTGCCATATTCTCCCAACTAACTTCACAATGTCTGTCCCTACTTACAGCGACTCTGGCGTTCCAAGTGGCAGGTCAGTGTTAAATGACCCTCTAGGCCCTAATAGCTGGTTTTCTTCCCCAAATAATATTATAAAGCCTAAAAATTATTTCATGGTGGTAGACCTTAGTTACTAAACTAATTATTAGAGGGAGGAAGTTAAAACCTTAATAAAAGTGTGTGATCCTCAGTAGGCGTAAGATATTAGATCCTGCCCATCCAGATGTTTTCATGACAGATTTCCTTGTAATTTGGATTAACAAAAAAAAAAAAAAAAAAAAAAAAAAAAAAAAAAATGGCGTTATACCAAGAGCAATGCGCAAAACAATTGTACCAAATATAGAATGGAATTTGATTATAATCCTTTTTCCGGACATAGAATTTTTCAGCTGAGGGCATAATGTGGTATGGCAGCAGTAATTACAAGGTAGAACAGAATTTACCGTAGAGCCTATGACTAATTTATTTATTTATTTTTTTTTTTTTTTTTTTTTTTTTTTTTGTGGGGGTTGGAACCATTAGGGAAGAGTTTATAATTTATATACTGGTTGCCTTAAAAATGAGACGACGATTACCAAGTTTAAGTTCTAATTTATAAAAAGAACTTGTGGCTATTAGAGAAAGTTGCATAAATATCCCAACTTAAGGAAAGGCACAAGGGAGAGAATAGTTAGCCAGGATATTGAAATTTGATAGGTCAGCTAATTAAGCATAATTTAATTATCTAATTGATGACCTACGGATTATGTACAACATCTCAAGATTTAATTTTAATTTTCTTTTGCAGGTATGGGTTGAACTTGTACACTTCCAATTAAAGACTGATGTCTTAATGTCTCAAGAAACTTAATAGGCACAAAATGGAAAATCATGAGGTAAATTAAGTTTAGATTTGTTAAACATAGTTTCTGGAAGCGTTGATAGCTTAATCTACAGTATCTTTAAGATTAATCTATGATTTTTTAAATCTTTATTGGTTAAAAACTACTAATGTATCTTTTTGAAATTACAAATTTTAAATATCAATGACAAGTAAATATTTTCAAATCAGAGTGAAAGTTGTCCAATTTCTAAGAATTCGTAGTAACACCATGAAGTTTTTCTAAGAACTTCTAATATTTCATAAGTTCATAGACTATTAACTTTCCAAACACAAATATTTAACACAATTACTATGTAAACTGCATTGTTAGATTGATGACAGTTCGAGCCCGCATTCTTGAAAGTTGAATTTGTCGTGGTTCTCAATAAAGAGGAGAATGGGATAAATTAGAAAGTTAATTTGTATGAAATTATTTTAATCAGTAGAGGTCTAAGTACTGTATAATAATACTTTAATTAGTAAAAGGTTAATGTATTGTAAATACTTTTATTAGTCAACGGTGTTAATATAAATTTTAGTCTCGATTTAGTTAAGTACTCAAGTTAAAACTACAGTAAAACAGGGTAGGCTATTTGCTGAAGAAAAATATATACCAATCACATGATTTAGAAGATTTGTCACTTCACAAATTTGTCAAGTAAACTGGTGTTTCAGCTTAGAGTAAAGCAAGTTTTGATATGGTTCATTAATGGACAGATATTGGATTTGGGCTTTCAGTGGATTAGTGTCAAAACACTGATGGGTCTCTTAGTCATTGAAATAAATTAAGATGGTATTTGTCAAAGGACTGCTTTTTTTCTGTGAATTTTGTCAATAGCTTGAGGATCAGACTTGGATTTCCCGACAAATTAGTTTAGTTTTCTGATGAATGCAAGTCTTGGTTTGTCACCAGATTAAGGTATAGTTTTGATAGTCCTATTTGTTAATTGCTTTGGTTGTCGATAAGTCCAGTTAGATCAGGATAGGACTGATGAGACTAGTAAACTTTATATTGTATTGGTATAATCATCTTTGAGAATGTTATAAATCCTTTTTTAAATTTCTCATTAAATCTTCTCTTAATTTGAACATTTTGGCTTAAGTTAAAACAAAAACAAAAAATATTCTTCAACTTTAAATTAATTACTGTACCCAAAATTAGGATAATTTTTTTCAACAATGTTTTGAAAATATAAAATTGACATTTCTTGGATTAAGTTTAGACAGAATATTATCTTAAAATTTAAGTTTAGATTTTTAAAATAGTGATAAGGCAAGATACGTTTACTGTGCTACTGTAAAATACTCTCCAAAAAAAAGTTAGAAAAATCACGTGGATTAGGGTAACAGGATAGTTAGAGGACAGTGGTCATATACTATGGTTTCTCTCTATTAAATTAAGATAGCAAGTTTTACTTATTTGAATTAAGAAATCGGGATAGTAACATTTAGTTGATTGGCTACAGTAAAACTGATTGGATTATATATTAAAGGAAAATTAATGCTAATCAAGTTGTAAGTTGGCGTGAAATTTAGTTTTAATTGTTTGAAGCTATCTGCCAATTGAGTTAAATACAATAGGTTGGTTCAATAAAATAGGGATGAAGTATTTAGACTATATAATTTTAGTTTATGCTAATTGATGAATTAATGTGGGTTAGACCTACACAAGTCATGGTATCGAGTTGGTAAATTGTATCAATAGACTATTTTAGTACTGAATTGAAGTAGTTAACAGGGTTAAGATTTTGCTTATTAGCTGATGAGGTAACGTCAGGATATGCTTGTAATTGGAACTAAAGATCGATATAGATAATGGTGGTAGTGAAATTAATTTTAACATGTTACTACGATATATTAGCACGAATATATATTTAAGGGGCATTTATATAAGGTGATATCCGATTCGATATTATTGAAAAGATAAAAGTGGGTCAGTTGAAATTTTAAAAACTATTTAACCATTATAAATGTAGGTCAGTTGAATGTTTTTTTTAAATATATAACCTGTATAACTAAGGCTATTTTCCCTGTTGGAGCCCTTGGGCTATTAGCATCTTGCTTTTCCAACTAGGGTTGTAGCTTGGCTAGGAATTATGATAACTGGTGTTAGCGTATCCATGCCTTCTGCCATTTTGCAGAAGTCTAAGTAATGAATAATACTGGGAAAATTAATATTGCAATGGAAAGCTGAATAGATTTCCCATGTAAAACCTGAATAACAGTCAGTAATTGTAGCGCTAAGATGGACAGTGTCTTTCAAGTTTACAGTAGTTTTTTCATATTAAAATATTCGTAGATTTACATTTTACCGTATACCATGAGTTGACACAATGCGCTTTCAAATGGTATACGCAATGTGACAATTACAAGCATTTAAAAACGCACAGACCCGTGTAAGAAAACTTTCTCCATGCTTGCATAAATTTGCTAAAGTGGGCAGCTATCTGACTTTCGTTGAGCGTAATTTTATTCTATCATTTTGCGCACTAACTATATAGTGAATAACTTTCTATTATTACCAAAATCTGTATTCAGATGCCTATCTTAATTACGTAAAATGGCTCTGACTTTTAGCGAATATTTCCGCGAAATCATTCACTTGGAGCACTTACGGTTACAAGAAGGGTGGACGCTAAACAGTCATTGGATCACCAGAAGAGGTTTAAGGTATCCTTTAATCGTGAATTTTTTAAATTTCTGAACATGAAGTGTAGTTCGATTGACCATCCTAGAATGTGCAAGACGCAATCTTGTGAAAATTTTTGGACTGAATGAATTTTCCCTAAGGAAATAAATTGCAAACTGTTTTATAACTCAGTTATACTGTAATAGTATTTTCGATTGTGGACATTTGGGGATTGGTTAGACACTCCATCGGATATATACTATACACGTCTTTTGACTTTTGAAGGTTTTTTCTTTGAGTTAGCTAGATTTTTTCATATTGTTCAGTCAGTAGCATTACTCTTACTGCCAATTCTCACTGCTTCCATTTTGTTCAATTGATGGCCAAACACATCTATATGCACTAAAAGCATTTTATTTAATTCAGCTGCTGTTGCTCCAACAACTGACTACCCTTGAAAATTTTTCTCCTAATACCCTCTTAGGGTTGTTGTGCCATCATTGCAATTCGTCGGTGAACTGTATATATTACTTGGTATTTACAGCTTCCTTTTGGCAACTAATTGCATTCTCGTTGTAGCCTCAGTATCTCTATTGCCATATTCTCCCAACTAACTTCACAATGTCTGTCCCTACTTACAGCGACTCTGGAGTTCCAAGTGGCAGGTCAGTGTTAAATGACCCTCTAGGCCCTAATAGCTGGTTTTCTTCCCCAAATAATATTATAAAGCCTAAAAATTATTTCATGGTGGTAGACCTTAGTTACTAAACTAATTATTAGAGGGAGGAAGTTAAAACCTTAATAAAAGTGTGTGATCCTCAGTAGGCGTAAGATATTAGATCCTGCCCATCCAGATGTTTTCATGACAGATTTCCTTGTAATTTGGATTAACAAAAAAAAAAAAAAAAAAAAAAAAAATGGCGTTATACCAAGAGCAATGCGCAAAACAATTGTACCAAATATAGAATGGAATTTGATTATAATCCTTTTTCCGGACATAGAATTTTTCAGCTGAGGGCATAATGTGGTATGGCAGCAGTAATTACAAGGTAGAACAGAATTTACCGTAGAGCCTATGACTAATTTATTTTTTTTTTTTTTTTTTTTTTTTTGTGGGGGTTGGAACCATTAGGGAAGAGTTTATAATTTATATACTGGTTGCCTTAAAAATGAGACGACGATTACCAAGTTCAAGTTCTAATTTATAAAAAGAACTTGTGGCTATTAGAGAAAGTTGCATAAATATCCCAACTTAAGGAAAGGCACAAGGGAGAGAATAGTTAGCCAGTATATTGAAATTTGATAGGTCAGCTAATTAAGCATAATTTCATTATCTAATTGATGACCTACGGATTATGTACAACATCTCAAGATTTAATTTTAATTTTCTTTTGCAGGTATGGGTTGAACTTGTACACTTCCAATTAAAGACTGATGTCTTAATGTCTCAAGAAACTTAATAGGCACAAAATGGAAAATCATGAGGTAAATTAAGTTTAGATTTGTTAAACATAGTTTCTGGAAGCGTTGATAGCTTAATCTACAGTATCTTTAAGATTAATCTATGATTTTTTAAATCTTTATTGGTTAAAAACTACTAATGTATCTTTTTGAAATTACAAATTTTAAATATCAATGACAAGTAAATATTTTCAAATCAGAGTGAAAGTTGTCCAATTTCTAAGAATTCGTAGTAACACCATGAAGTTTTTCTAAGAACTTCTAATATTTCATAAGTTCATAGACTATTAACTTTCCAAACACAAATATTTAACACAATTACTATGTAAACTGCATTGTTAGATTGATGACAGTTCGAGCCCGCATTCTTGAAAGTTGAATTTGTCGTGGTTCTCAATAAAGAGGAGAATGGGATAAATTAGAAAGTTAATTTGTATGAAATTATTTTAATCAGTAGAGGTCTAAGTACTGTATAATAATACTTTAATTAGTAAAAGGTTAATGTATTGTAAATACTTTTATTAGTCAACGGTGTTAATATAAATTTTAGTCTCGATTTAGTTAAGTACTCAAGTTAAAACTACAGTAAAACAGGGTAGGCTATTTGCTGAAGAAAAATATATACCAATCACATGATTTAGAAGATTTGTCACTTCACAAATTTGTCAAGTAAACTGGTGTTTCAGCTTAGAGTAAAGCAAGTTTTGATATGGTTCATTAATGGACAGATATTGGATTTGGGCTTTCAGTGGATTAGTGTCAAAACACTGATGGGTCTCTTAGTCATTGAAATAAATTAAGATGGTATTTGTCAAAGGACTGCTTTTTTTCTGTGAATTTTGTCAATAGCTTGAGGATCAGACTTGGATTTCCCGACAAATTAGTTTAGTTTTCTGATGAATGCAAGTCTTGGTTTGTCACCAGATTAAGGTATAGTTTTGATAGTCCTATTTGTTAATTGCTTTGGTTGTCGATAAGTCCAGTTAGATCAGGATAGGACTGATGAGACTAGTAAACTTTATATTGTATTGGTATAATCATCTTTGAGAATGTTATAAATCCTTTTTTAAATTTCTCATTAAATCTTCTCTTAATTTGAACATTTTGGCTTAAGTTAAAACAAAAACAAAAAATATTCTTCAACTTTAAATTAATTACTGTACCCAAAATTAGGATAATTTTTTTCAACATAATGTTTTGAAAATATAAAATTGACATTTCTTGGATTAAGTTTAGACAGAATATTATCTTAAAATTTAAGTTTAGATTTTTAAAATAGTGATAAGGCAAGATACGTTTACTGTGCTACTGTAAAATACTCTCCAAAAAAAGTTAGAAAAATCACGTGGATTAGGGTAACAGGATAGTTAGAGGACAGTGGTCATATACTATGGTTTCTCTCTATTAAATTAAGATAGCAAGTTTTACTTATTTGATTTAAGAAATCGGGATAGTAACATTTAGTTGATTGGCTACAGTAAAACTGATTGGATTATATATTAAAGGAAAATTAATGCTAATCAAGTTGTAAGTTGGCGTGAAATTTAGTTTTAATTGTTTGAAGCTATCTGCCAATTGAGTTAAATACAATAGGTTGGTTCAATAAAATAGGGATGAAGTATTTAGACTATATAATTTTAGTTTATGCTAATTGATGAATTAATGTGGGTTAGACCTACACAAGTCATGGTATCGAGTTGGTAAATTGTATCAATAGACTATTTTAGTACTGAATTGAAGTAGTTAACAGTGTTAAGATTTTGCTTATTAGCTGATGAGGTAACGTCAGGATATGCTTGTAATTGGAACTAAAGATCGATATAGATAATGGTGGTAGTGAAATTAATTTTAACATGTTACTACGATATATTAGCACGAATATATATTTAAGGGGCATTTATATAAGGTGATATCCGATTCGATATTATTGAAAAGATAAAAGTGGGTCAGTTGAAATTTTAAAAACTATTTAACCATTATAAATGTAGGTCAGTTGAATGTTTTTTTTAAATATATAACCTGTATAACTAAGGCTATTTTCCCTGTTGGAGCCCTTGGGCTATTAGCATCTTGCTTTTCCAACTAGGGTTGTAGCTTGGCTAGGAATTATGATAACTGGTGTTAGCGTATCCATGCCTTCTGCCATTTTGCAGAAGTCTAAGTAATGAATAATACTGGGAAAATTAATATTGCAATGGAAAGCTGAATAGATTTCCCATGTAAAACCTGAATAACAGTCAGTAATTGTAGCGCTAAGATGGACAGTGTCTTTCAAGTTTACAGTAGTTTTTTCATATTAAAATATTCGTAGATTTACATTTTACCGTATACCATGAGTTGACACAGAATGCGCTTTCAAATGGTATACGCAATGTGACAATTACAAGCATTTAAAAACGCACAGACCCGTGTAAGAAAACTTTCTCCATGCTTGCATAAATTTGCTAAAGCGGAAAGCTATCTGACTTTCGTTGAGCGTAATTTTATTCTATCATTTTGCGCACTAACTATGTAGTGAATAGCTTTCTATTATTACCAAAATCTGTATTCAGATGCCTATCTTAATTACGTAAAATGGCTCTGACTTTTAGCGAATATTTCCGCGAAATCATTCACTTGGAGCACTTACGGTTACAAGAAGGGTGGACGCTAAACAGTCATTGGATCACCAGAAGAGGTTTAAGGTATCCTTTAATCGTGAATTTTTTAAATTTCTGAACATGAAGTGTAGTTCGATTGACCATCCTAGAATGTGCAAGACGCAATCTTGTGAAAATTTTTGGACTGAATGAATTTTCCCTAAGGAAATAAATTGCAAACTGTTTTATAACTCAGTTATACTGTAATAGTATTTTCGATTGTGGACATTTGGGGATTGGTTAGACACTCCATCGGATATATACTATACACGTCTTTTGACTTTTGAAGGTTTTTTCTTTGAGTTAGCTAGATTTTTTCATATTGTTCAGTCAGTAGCATTACTCTTACTGCCAATTCTCACTGCTTCCATTTTGTTCAATTGATGGCCAAACACATCTATATGCACTAAAAGCATTTTATTTAATTCAGCTGCTGTTGCTCCAACAACTGACTACCCTTGAAAATTTTTCTCCTAATACCCTCTTAGGGTTGTTGTGCCATCATTGCAATTCGTCGGTGAACTGTATATATTACTTGGTATTTACTGCTTCCTTTTGGCAACTAATTGCATTCTCGTTGTAGCCTCAGTATCTCTATTGCCATATTCTCCCAACTAACTTCACAATGTCTGTCCCTACTTACAGCGACTCTGGAGTTCCAAGTGGCAGGTCAGTGTTAAATGACCCTCTAGGCCCTAATAGCTGGTTTTCTTCCCCAAATAATATTATAAAGCCTAAAAATTATTTTATGGTGGTAGACCTTAGTTACTAAACTAATTATTAGAGGGAGGAAGTTAAAACCTTAATAAAAGTGTGTGATCCTCAGTAGGCGTAAGATATTAGATCCTGCCCATCCAGATGTTTTCATGACAGATTTCCTTGTAATTTGGATTAACAACAAAAATGGCGTTATACCAAGAGCAGTGCGCAAAACAATTGTACCAAATATAGAATGGAATTTGATTATAATCCTTTTTCCGGACATTGAACTTTTCAGCTGAGGGCATAATGTGGTATGGCAGCAGTAATTACAAGGTAGAACAGAATTTACCGTAGAGCCTATGACTAATTTATTTATTTATTTTTTTTTTTGTGGGGGTTGGAACCAGTAGGGAAGAGTTTATAATTTATATACTGGTTGCCTTAAAAATTAGACGACGATTACCAAGTTTAAGTTCTAATTTATAAAAAGAACTTGTGGCTATTAGAGAAAGTTGCATAAATATCCCAACTTAAGGAAAGGCACAAGGGAGAGAATAGTTAGCCAGTATATTGAAATTTGATAGGTCAGCTAATTAAGCATAATTTAATTATCTAATTGATGACCTACGGATTATGTACAACATCTCAAGATTTAATTTTAATTTTCTTTTGCAGGTATGGGTTGAACTTGTACACTTCCAATCAAGGACTGATGTCTTCATGTCTCAAGAAACTTGATAGGCGCAAAATGGAAAATCATAAGGTAAATTAAGTTTAGATTTGTTAAACATGGTATCTGGAAGTGTTGACAGCTTAATCTACAGTATCTTTAAGATTAATCAATGATTTTTTAAATCGTTATTGGTTAAAAACTACTATTGTATCTTTTTTTTTGGAAATTACAAATTCTAGATATTAATGACAAGTAAATATTTTAAAATCAGTGCCAGTTATCCAATTTCTAAAAATTCGTAGTAACACTATGAAATTTTTCTAATGACTTCTAATATTTCATAAGTTCATAAACTTTCCAAACTCAAATAACACAATTACTTGGTAAACTGGATTGTTAGATTGAGGACAGTTTGAGCCCATTTACTTGAAAGTTAAATTTGTCGTGGTTCTCAGTAGATGGGAGAAATAGGATAAATTAGAAATTTACATTGTATGAAATTATTTTAATTAGTAAAGGTCTAAGTACTGTATGATAGTACTTTAATTAGTAAAAGGTTAATGTATTGCAAATACTTTTATTAGTCAACGGTGTTAATATAAATTTTAGTCTTTCGATTTAGTCAGTTAAGTACTCGTTAAGTCTACAGTAAAACAGGTAGGCTATTTGCTGAAGAAAAATCTACCAATCACATGATTTAGAAGATTTGTCACTTCACAAACTAGTCAAGTAAACTGGTTTTGAGTAAAGCAAGTTTTGATATGGTTCATTAATGGACAGATATTGGATTCGGGCTTCCAGTGGATTATTGTCAAAACACTGATGGGTCACTTAGTCAATGAAATAAATTAGGATGGTATTTGTCTGCCTTTTTTTTTTTTTTTTTTTTTTTTGTCAATGGCCTAAGGATCAGACTTGGATTTCCCGACAAATTACTTCAGTTTGCTGATGAATGCAAGTCTTGGTCTGTCACCAGATTAGAGTATAGTTTTGATAGTCCTAGTTGTTAATTGTTTTGGTTGTCGATAAGTCCAGTTAGATCAGGATAGGACTGATGAGGAGTCTTGTAAATTTTATATTATATTGATATAATTTAATTTGAAAATTGTTATACCAGCATAGTTGTTATGCAGTATTAAATCCTGTTTTAAATTTTTCATTAAATCTTCCCTGAATTGAACATTTTGGCTTGAAGTTTAAAACAAAAACAAAAAATATTCTTCAACTTTAAATTGATTACTCAAAATCAGGATAATTTTTTCAGCCTATTTTGAAAATATGAAATTTTGACATTTCTTGGATTACGTTAAGAAATTTTATCTTTTAGTTTAGATTTCTAAGATAGTGATAAGGCAAGATACCATGTAATGTATAAGATAGTGATAAGGCAAGATACCATGTAATGTATAAGATAGTGATAAGGCAAGATACCGTGTAATGTTTAAGATAGTGATAAGGCAAGATACCATGTAATGTTTAAGATAGTGATAAGACAAGATACCATGTAATGTTTAAGTTAGTGATAAGGCAAGATACCATGTAATGTTTACTGTGCTACTGTAAAATATCCTCCAAAAAAAGTAACAGGGTAACAGGGTAGTCGGGGGACAGTGGTCATATACTATGGTTTCTCTCTACTAAATTAAGATAGCAAGTTTTACTTATTTGAATTAAGAAATCGGGATAGTAACATTTAGTTGATTGACTACAGTAAAGCTGATTGGGTTATATATTAAGGGAAAATTAATGCTAATCAAGTTGTAAGTTGGCGTGAAATTTAGTTTAATTGTTTGAAACTATTTGCCAATTGAGTTAAATACAATAGGTTGATTCAATAAAATAGGTTGGTTCAATAAAATAAGGATGAAGTATTTAGACTCTGTAATTTTATTTTATGCTAATTGTTGTATTAATGTGAGTTAGACCTACACAAGTCATGGTATCGAGTTGGTAAATTGTATCAATAGACTATTTTAGTACTGAATTGTAGTAGTTTACAGGGTTAAGATTTTGCTTATTAGCTGATGAGGTAACGTCAGGATATGCTTGTTACTGGAACTAAAGATCTATATAGATAATGGTGGTAGTGAAATTAATTTTAACATGTTACTACGATATATTAGCACGAATATATATTTAAGGGGCATTTATATAAGGTGATATATGATTCGATATTATTGAAAAGATAAAAGTGGGTCAGTTGCAATTTTAAAAACTATTTAACCATTATAAATGTAGGTCAGTTGAATGTGTCTTTTATATTTAACCTGTATAACTAGGACTATTTTTCCCTGTTGGAGCCCTTGGGCTATTAGCATCTTGCTTTTCCAACTAGGGTTGTAGCTTGGCTAGGAATGATGATAATAGCTGGTGTTAGCGTATCCATGCCTTCTGCCATTTTGCAGAAGTCAAGTAATGAATAATGCTGGGAAAATTAATATTGCAATGGAAAGCTGAATAGATTTCCCATGTAAAACCTGAATAACAGTCAGTAATTGTAGCGCTAAGATGGACAGTGTCTTTCAAGTTTATAAAAGTTTTTTCATATGAAAATATTCGTAGATTTACATTTTACCGTATACCATGAGTTGACACAGAATGCCCTTTCAAATGGTATACGCAACGTGACAATGCGCTTTCAAATGGTATACGCAATGTGACAATTACAAGCATTTAAAAACGCACAGACCCGTGTAAGAAAACTTTCTCCATGCTTGCATAAATTTGCTAAAGCGGAAAGCTATCTGACTTTCGTTGAGCGTAATTTTATTCTATCATTTTGCGCACTAACTATGTAGTGAATAGCTTTCTATTATTACCAAAATCTGTATTCAGATGCCTATCTTATTTACGTAAAATGGCTCTATGACTTTTAGCGAATATTTCCGCGAAATCATTCACTCGCAGCACTTACGGTTACAAGAAGGGTGGACGCTAAACAGTCATTGGATCACCAGAAGAGGTTTAAGGTATCCTTTAATCGTGAATTTTTTAAATTTCTGAACATGAAGTGTAGTTCGATTGACCATCCTAGAATGTGCAAGAAGCAATCGTGTGAAAATTTTTGGACTAAATGAATTTTCCCCAAGGAAATAAATTGCAAACTGTTTTATAACCCAGTTATGCTGTAATAGTATTTTCGATTGTGGAGATTTGAGGATTGGTTAGATACTCCATCGGATATATACTTTACACGTCTTTTGCCTTTTGAAGTTTTTTTCTTTTTTTGAGTTAGCTAGATTTTACCATATTGTTCAGTCGGTAACATTACTATTACTGCCAATTCTCACTGCTTCCATTTTGTTAGTGATGGCCAAACACATCTGTCTGCACTGAATGCATTTTATTCAATTCAGCTGCTGTTGCTCCAACAACTGACTAGCCTCGAAAATTTTTCTTCTAACACGCTCATAGGGTTGTAGTGCCATCATTGCAATTCGGTGGTGAACTGTATATATTACTTGGTATTTGCAGCTTCCTTTTGGCAGCTAATTGCATTCTCGTTTTAGCCTCAGTATCTCTATTGCCATATTCTCCCAACTGACTTCCCAATGTCTGCCCCTCCTTACAGCGACTGTGGAGTTCCATGTGGCATGTCAGTGTTGAATGACCCTCTAGGCCAGTGGTTCCCAACCTTTTTTCTGTCATTTCCCCCCAGCACCCAGTTCAACCATCCAGATTTCCCCCTTCATGCCCCGCCCAGCCCTCATGCCCACTCACCTGCCTCAGAAATGGGTATGATATTCCAATTCTCCCCTTGAATATCATGTCAGTGAGAAATAGGATCATATCACAATTGAATGGCTAACAACAAATTGCCCCACATACTATGTGGACATTTTCCACTTGTTTTAGTTAGTAGGTAGTGTAATTATTTCCTCCCTGGAAGCTTCAAATTTCCCCCCTGGGGGAAATTTCCCCCAGGTTGGGAACCACTGCTCTAGGCCCTAATACCTGGTTTCCTTGCACAAATAATAAGATTACAAAGCCTAGAAATCATTTTATGGTGGTAGACCTTAGTTACTAAACAGGAATACTTATGAAATTGGTGTGGTGTAATTATTAGAGGGAGGAAGTTAAAACCTTAATAAAACTCGGCATGATCCTCAGTAGGTGTAGGATATTAGATCCTCCCCATCCAGATGTTTTCATTGACAGATTTCCTTGTAATTTGGATTAACAACAAAAATGGCGTTATACCAAGAGCAGTGCGCAAAACAATTGTACCAAATATAGAATGGAATTTGATTATAATACTTTTTCCGGACATTGAACTTTTCAGCTGAAGGCATGATGTGGTATGGCAGCAATAATTACAAGGTAGAACAGAATTTACCGTAGAGCCTGACTTAATTTTTTTTTTTTTTTTTTTTGTGTGTGTGGGGGGGGGGGGTAACCAGTAGGGAAGAGTTTATAGTTTATATACTGGTTGCCGTATAAATGAGAAGACGATTACCAAGTTTTTTAAGTTCTAATTTATAAAAAGAACTTGTGGCTATTAGGGAAAGTTGCATGAATATCCCAACTTAAGGAAAGGCAGAAGGGAGAAATTTGATAGTTCAGCTAATTAAGCATAATTTCGTTATCTAATTGGTGAACTACGGATTATGTACAACATTTCAAGATTTAATTTCAATTTTCTTTTGCAGGTATGGGTTGAACTTGTACACTTCCAATCAAGGACTGATGTGTTAATGTCTTAAGAAACTTGATAGGCACAAAATGGAAAATCATAAGGTAAATTAAGTTTAGCTTTGTTAAACATGGTATCTGGAAGTGTTGACAGCGTAATCTACAATATCTTTAAGATTAATCAATGATTTTTTTAAATCTTTATTGGTTAAAAACTACTAATGTATCTTTTTTTTAAACAAATATTAAATATCAATGACAAGTAAATATTTTCAAATCAGAGTGAAAGTTGTCCAATTTCTAAGAATTCGTAGTAACACCATGAAGTTTTTTTAAGAACTTCTAATATTTCATAATTTCATAGACTATTAACTTTCCAAACTCAAACAACACAATTACTTGGTAAACTGGATTGTTAGATGGATGACAGTTTGAGTCCACATTCTTGATAGTTAAATTTGTCGTGGTTCTCAATAAATGGGAGAAATAACATAAATTAGAAAGTTACATTGTATGAAATTATTTTAATTAGTAAAAGTCTAAGTACTGTATGATAGTACTTTAATTAGTAAAAGGTTAATGTATTGCAAATACTTTTATTAGTCAACGGTGTTAATATAATCTTAGTCTTTTCGATTTAGTTTAAGTACCCGTTAAGTTAAGACTACAGTAAAACAGGGTAGGCCATTTGCTGAAGAAAAATCTATACCAATCACATGATTTAGAAGATTTGTCACTTCAGAAATTTGTCAAGTAAACTGGTGTTTCAGCTTAGAGTAAAGCAAGTTTTGATATGGTCCATTAATGGACATATTGGATTTGGGTTTTCAGTGATTAGTATCAAAATACTGTTGGGTCACTTAGCCATTGAAATAAATTAGGGTGGTATTTGTCAAAGGACTGTTTAATTTATTTTTTTTTTTCTGTCAATTTTGTCAATGGCTTAAGGATCAGACTTTATTTCCCGACAAATTAGTTTAGTTTGCTGATGAATGCTAGTCATGGTTTGTCACCAGATTAATGTATAGTTTTGATAGTCCTATTTGTTAATTGTTTTGGTTGTCGATAAGTCCAGTTAGATCAGGATAGGACTGATGAGGAGTATTGTAAATTTCATATTGTAATTTATATAATTTAATTTGAAAATTGTTATATCAGCATAGTTATGCAGTTATAAATCTTTTTTTTTTTTTTTAATTTTTCTTTAAATCTTCCCTGAATTGAACATTTTGGCTTTAAGTTAAAACAAAAACAAATCTTTTTCAACTTTAAATTTATTACTCAAAATCAGGATAACTTTTTCAGCCTAATATTTTGAAAATATAAAATTTTGATATTTCTTGGATTACGTTTAGATAGAATATCTTAGTTTAAGTTTAGATTTCCAAGATAGTGATAAGGTAAGATACCATGTAATGTTTACTGCGCTACTGTAAAATACCCTCTAAAAAAAATTAGAATAATCACGTGGATTAGCGTAACAGGGTAGTCAGGGGACAGTGGTCATATACTATGGTTTCTCTCTACTAAATTAAGATAGCAAGTTTTACTTATTTGAATTAAGAAATCGGGATAGTAACATTTAGTTGATTGGCTACAGTAAAACTGATTGGGTTATATATTGAAGGAAAATTAATGCTATTCAAGCTGTAAGTAGGCGTGAAATTTAGTAGAATTGTTGAAACTACTTGCCAATCGAGTTAAATATACAGTAATAGGTTGGTTCAATAAAAGGAGGATGATGAAGTATTTAGACTATATGATTTTAGCTTATGCTAATTGTTGTATTGTGTTAGACCTATACAAGTCATGGTATAGAGTTGGCAAATTGTATCAATAGACTATTTTAGTACTAAATTGAAGTAGTTTAGTTACAGTGTTAAGATTTTGCTTATTAGCTGATGAAGCTACGTCAGGAACTAGATCGATATAGATATTCAATGGTGGTAGTGAAATTAATTATAACATGTTACTACGATACATTACCACGAATATATATTAAAGGGGTATATGTATAAGGTGATATCTGATTCGATAGTCTTAAAAAGATAAATGTAGGTCAGTTGCAATTTTTAAAAATTATTTAACCATTATAAATGTAGGTCAGTTGCATTTAAAAAAAAAATTAACATGCATAACAGGTATCTGTTAATAACATTTGGCTCATAATTTAATCTTATATTTTATTTTCACAGGTTGGTAAGAAATGTAGCTGTGGAGGGAATAGTTCTGGTCCCTTATGAAATTCTACCGAGACCCTGAGATGATGAAGTGCCACCAACTCCTTGAGAATGAATAGAAAACTTGAAGATATCTTCTGCAACTAGTCAACACATGCACGAAGAGCTCTCATGCAGAAAAAAATAACTTCATATTATACGATTTTAAGCTTTAGAATTGCAATACTCATTTAAATTCCTTGAACGTTAAGAGCTGGCAATCATATCAGGCTTGAGACTGGTGTTAAGTCATATTAGAGGCCTAAAGCTAATTTTCATCATTTTCAAATTTTTTTTTATTTAAATCTATTTTTCATATAAAGTTCTAGAATTTTCATTAAAGTCTTAAAAAAAAATAGCGTTTCCTTAGGATCATTAACGTCATTAGTTTTTAGCTTCGTTAGGATCATTGACGTCATTAGATTTTGAAGTATAAAGGTTTTTGCCATTGGTTCTTTTTCCAGTCAATTCTTTTTTATTAGTTTTAAATGATTGTTTAAAGTACCATGTAGCTACTAAATGGATGACCAGCCAATTAGTAAATCGTCGTAATTCTTAGTAACCATATTTGATTTCTTCATAATTTTCCCCTCTGAGGATCTTAATCTAATCTTTGAAGATTTAGGATGTAAAAATTTTGAGTGCCAGCATTTTCATTGAGTTTGGTTACATATCTTACAAAGTGTTAGTATGGATAGAGTAAATATTTTCTGTAGCATATGATTTATTTAAATTTGATATAGCTTTGGGTAACCGTATTGCTATTATCTACATCCGGAATTAGAAAGTAGTTTCCTTGAAAACTTTGACATCTTAATTTGCTCAAGCCTCATAGACTGCCAGTTTTGTTAGTGATTTAACCTAAATATAAATATAGGTATATAAAAGTACAAGTTTTCTACAGATGACTTGCATGAATTATTGCATATAAATGACATATTTGAGAATTGCAAATTCTGTAGATATCTTGGTCATGTAAGGAAACTTTCGCCTGAAGGTTTGAAAAAACTTACTCATAAATTTACATATTTACTACACAAACTTTACGTAATTCTTTGTTAATTCATAAGAATAGAGGCAAGCGTCAGTTTCCTCAACATGTTTCTTGTAATACTGTGTACACTACTCTGAACATGTGACTTTTACGTTTGACTGTCATTAAATTTACAATATGATAATGAATGTCTTAATTCAACCATGTTTACACTTTGTTGCTATACCATTGCATCTTTTCTTTCATCTCTCTCCATCTAATTTCAGCATGTTTTAGTCTTGACGTTATATCTTAAAACCATTTTTATATAAATTCAATCCGATCAAATATCTTGCTAAAAAAATCTTGCCAACTTCAAAAGTTTATTCAAAATTGTTATTCATATAATTTATCATTCTTTTGTATATATTGCTTGCATTAGGACAATTGCAATCAATCCTTTCTATCTCCATGTATAATGTTTATTTGGATTTTTGAAATTTTCTTTTTTCCATTTTATATAAAGGAAATATAAAAACTAAGCGTGACTAATGAAATTTTCTAACTTCAACACCAAAATTATTTTAAAGTAATGCTCTCATAATTTCATTAAACTTTACTGGACACAATTATACTAAAGCTATTGATAAAGCAACTATTACTCTGTGAACTAAAGTATAAAGCCTAAATAAGCTTCAAATATTTTTTCGTCTCTTGCTCTCAAGGCTCCCCTTGCTCTCTTGCCCTCTGGCTCACTGCTTTGCTCTTGCCCTCTAGCTCTGACTTTCTCTTGCCCTCTGGCTCACTGCCTTGCTCTTGCCCTCTGGCTCACTGCCTTGCTCTTGCCCTCTGGCTCACTGCCTTGGTCTTGCCCTCTGGCTCACTACCTTGCCCCTGTCATCGGGCTCACTGCCTTGCACTAGCCTTCTAGCTTTTACTTGCACTTGCCTTGCTCTTGCCTTCTAGCTTTGACTTGCTCTTGCCTTCTAGCTTTGTCTTGCTCTTGCCTTCTAGCTTTGTCTTGCTCTTGCCTTCTAGCTCACTGCCTACCTCTTGCCCTCTAGATCTTGACTAGCTTTTGCCTTGTGGCTTTGACTAGCTTTTGCCTTGTAGCTTTGACTAGCTCTTGCCTTGTAGCTTTGACTAGCTCTTGCCTTCTAGCTTTGACTAGCTCTTGCCCTCCACCTTTGACTAGAATTTTGCACTCCAGCTTTGACTTGCTCTTGCCCTCTAGCTTTGACTTGCTCTTGCCCCCAAGCTCTCGACTTGCTCTTGCCCCCAAGCTCTCGACTTGCTCTTGCCACCTGGCTTACTGCCGTGCTTTGCCCTCTGGCTCACTGCCGTGCTTTGCCCTCTGGCTCACTGCCGTGCTTTGCCCTCTGGCTCACTGCCGTGCTTTGCCCTCTGGCTCACTGCCGTGCTTTGCCCTCTAGCTCACTGCCGTGCTTTGCCCTCTAGCTCTTGACTTGCTCTTGCCACCTGGCTCACTGCCGTGCTTTGCCCTCTAGCTCTTGACTTGCTCTTGCCTTCTAGCTTTTGATGTGCTCTTACCCTCTAGCTTTGACTTGCTCTTACCCTCTAGCTTTGACTTGCTCTTGCCCTCAAGCACTCGACTTGCTCATGCCCTCTAGCTCACTGCCTGGCTCTTGCCTTCAAGCTTTGACTTGTCCTTTCCCTCTAACTATTGAATTCCTCTTGCCCTCTAGCTTTGACTTGCTCTTCTCCTCTGGCTTACTGCCTAGCTCTTGCCCTCTAGCTCCTGACTTGCTCTTGCCCTCTAGCTCCTGACTTGCTCTTGGCCTCTAGCTCCTGATTTGCTCTTGGCCTCTAGCTCCTGATTTGCTCTTGGCATCTAGCTCTTGACTTGCCCTTGGCCTCAAACTCTTGACTTACTCTATCCCTCTAGCTTTGACTTGCTCTTACCCTCTAGCTTTGACTTTCTCTTGCCCTCTAGTTTTGACTGGCTCTTGCCCTCAAGCTTTGACTGGCTCTTGCCCTCAAGCACTCGACTTACTCTTGCCCTCAAGCACTCGACTTACTCTTGCCCTCTGGCTCACTGCCTGGCTTTTGCCTTCTCGCTTTGACTTGCTCCTGCCCTCTGGCTCACCGCCTTGCTCTTGCCCTCTGGCTTACCGCCTTGCTCTTGCCCTCTGGTTTTGACTCGCTCTTGCCCTCTGGTTTTGACTCGCTCTTGCCCTCTAACTTTGACTCGCTCTTGCCCTCTAAACTTTGACTCTCTTTCCCTCTAGCTTTTGACTTGCTCTTGCCCTCTAGATTTGACTTGCTCTTGCCCTCAAGCTCTCGACTTGCTCTTCCCCTCTGGCTTACTACCTAGCTCTTGCCCTCTAGCTCTTGACTTGCTCTTGCCTTCTAGCTTTGACTTGCTCTAGCCCTCTAGCTTTGACTTTCTCTTGCCCTCTAGCTGAGACTGGCTCTTAACCTCAGGCACTCAACGTACTCTTGCCCTCTGGCTCACTGCCTTACTCTTCCCCTCTGATTTTTACTTGCTCTTGCCCTCTAGGTTTGACTTGCTCTTGCCCTCTAGGTTTGACTTGTTCTTGCTTCTTGCTTCAAATTGCTCTTGCCTCTAGCTTTGGCTTGCTCTTACCCTCTGGCTCACTGCCTGGTTCTTGCCTTCTAGCTTTGGCTTGCTCTTACCCTCTGGCTCACTGCCTGGTTCTTGCCTTCTAGCTTTGGCTTGCTCTTACCCTCTGGCTCACTGCCTGGTTCTTGCCTTCTAGCTTTAACTTGCTCTTACTCTCTGGCTCACTGCCTTGCTCCTGCCCTCTGGCTCACTGCCTTGCTCCTGCCCCCTGGCTTACTGCCTTGCTCTTCCCCTCTAGCTTTTGACTTGCTCTTCCCCTCTAGCTTTGACTTTCTCTTGCCCTCTAGCTTTGATTTGCTCTTCCCCTCTGGCTTACTGCCTAGCTCTTACCCTCTAGCTCTTGACTTGCTCTAGCCCTCTAGCTCTTGACTTGCTCTAGCCCTCTAGCTCTTGACTTGCTCTAGCCCTCTAGCTCTTGACTTGCTCTTGCCCTCTAGCTCTTGACTTGCTCTTGCCCTCTAGCTTTGACTTGCTCTTGGCCTCTAGCTCTTGGCCTCTAGCTCTTGACTTGCTCTTGCCCTCTAGCTCTTAACTTGCTCTTGCCCTCTAGCTTTGACTTGCTCTTGCCCTCTAGCTTTGACTTGCTCTTGCCCTCTAGCTCTTAACTTGCTCTTGCCCTCTAGCTTTGACTTGCTCTTGGCCTCTAGCTCTTGACTTGCTCTTGGCCTCTAGCTCTTGACTTGCTCTTGCCATCTAGCTTTGACTTGCTCTTGCCATCTAGCTTTGACTTGCTCTTGGCCTCTAGCTCTTGACTTGCCCTTGGCCTCTAGCTCTTGACTTGCCCTTGGCCTCTAGCTCTTGACTTGCTCTTGGCCTCTTGCTCTTGACTTGCTCTTGGTCTCTAGCTCTTGACTTGCTCTTGGTCTCTAGCTCTTGACTTGCTCTTGCCCTCTATCTTTGACTTGCTCTTGCCCTCTGGCTCTTGACTTGCTCTTGGCCTCTAGCTCTTGACTGGCTCTTGCCTTCTAGCTTTGACTTGCTCTTGCCCTCTAGCTTTTGACTTTCTCTTGCCCTCTAGCAATCGACTTGCTCTTGCCCTCTGGCTCACTGCCTTGCTCTTGCCCTCTGGTTTTGACTCGCTCTTGCCCTCTAACTTTGACTTTCTCTTGCCCTCTTTGACTCGCTCTTGCCCTCTAGATTTGCCTTGCTCTTGCCCTCTGGCTCACTGCCTTGCTCTTGCCCTCTAGCTTTTTGACTTGCTCTTGCCCTCTAGCTTTTACTTGTTTTAACCCTCACTTACTATTGCTCTTTCGCTCGCTGCACTGCTCTTGCCCTCTCGCTCTATGCCTTGATGTTGCTCACCCATTGCCTTGTTCTTGCCTTCCTGTTCACTCATTGCCTTGGTCTTCCATTCCTGTTCATTCATTACCTTCCTCTTGCCTTCCTGTTCACTCATGCCCTTGCTCTTGCCTTCCTGTTCACTCATTGCCTTGCTCTTGCCTTCCTGTTCACTCATTGCCTTGCTCTTGCCTTCCTGCTCACTCATTGCCTTGCTCTTGCCTTCCTGTTCACTCATTGCCTTGGTATTGCCTTCCTGTTCACTCATTGCCTTGCTCTTGCCTTCCTGCTCACCCATTGCCTTGCTCTTGCCTTCCTGTTCACTCATTGCCTTGCTCTTGCCTTCCTGTTCACTCATTGCCTTAGTCTTGCCTTTCAGCTCTCATTGCCTTGGTATTGCCTTCCTGTTCACTCATTGCCTTGGTCGTCCTTTCCTGTTCACTCATTGCCTTGGTCGTCCTTTCCTGTTCACTCATTGCCTTGGTCTTCCCTTCCTGTTCACTCATTGCCTTGGTCTTCCCTTCCTGTTCACTGTGCCTTGCGCTTCCCTTCCTGTTCACTCATTTCTTTGCCCTTGCCTTCCTGTTCACTCACTTCCTTGCCCTTGCCTTCCTGTTCACTCATTTCCTTGCCCTTGCCTTCCTGCGCACTCATTGCCTTGTCCTTGCCTTCATGTTCACTCATTGCCTTGCCCTTGCCTTCCTGTTCACTCATTGCCTTGCTCTTGCCTTCATGTTCGGTCATTGTCTTGCTCTTGCCTTCATGTTCGCTCATTGTCTTGCTCTTTCCTTCATGTTCGCTCATTGTCTTGCTCTTGCCTTCTTGTTCACTCATTGCCTTGCTCTTGCCTTCTTGTTCACTCATTGCCTTGCTCTTGCCTTCTTGTTCACTCATTGCCCTGCTCACTGCCTTGCTCTTGCTGCCTTGCTTACTGCTAGGGTCTTGTCCTCTTGCTGCTACCTCGCTCTTGCCCTCTCACTCACTGCCGTTCTCTTGCTCACTCATTTTATAATCCACCAAATTTAAATTGTTCAACCATTTTTAATAAAAATCACCACTAAATTATCTCTTAATTTCCTTTCCGGTTTAAAAATTCTCTAAAGGATTGTTGGACATTTGGTATGGTATGGCTATGTAAATTTCGCCATTTAATCTATAATACAGTCAGACGTCTAAGTCTTGTTTAAAGTAACCATGTACCTTAGAGGGACAAAATTGCTTTTTAGATAAAGTTTTTATACATACAATATGGTTTCAAGTGTCTAAATTGTTCAAGTGGCTTCAGTTTGTTTCTACATCGTAAGTAGAGTATGACTAAATGTATAGTTTGTCGATAGCATAGTTTTCAAGCTCCAATGCAAATTTCCATGAACTTCTTAAGCAAACCCTTGAAAGTAATGGCTTTAGTGGGAAAGTCCTTAAATGAAATGTCTGAGGGAAGTATTTAATTTAAAAAATGTTTGAATATTGAGGGCAAAGTCTGTAAACTTGGTTTTATTTAGAAAGATTTAGAACAGAGATGGAAAACATATTTAGAAGAGGAATTTCGTCCACAAGGAAACTTGAGGGAAGGATTTTAGAAAGAATTCCAATATATTTCAGAATTTGTTTAGTGGAAATCCTAAAAGGGAACCTCTTAAGGGAGATTCTTTTCAATAAATTAATTTCGTTATTATAAGTATTTGAAATTTACAAAAATCCATTGGTGGGATATTTAGGGAAATCATTTTGTCTTGGGCAATTTTTGGATATTGAAGTAAAACTTAGTTTCTCTAAACATTCGAGGACTTTGAACTGGTCTGGTCTTGTGTCAAGGTAGGGAGTCTGTCAGTTGTTGCAAGAAATCATAAAATAAACGGATTCCTATAGTTATCATTAGGCTTTAGATCAATTGGGTTTTATCTTTCTTAGGTTTTGTTTTAATTAGGTTTTATCCTAATTAGGCTATATGAAAAGTTAGGGAATTAGACCTTGTAATCACGAAGCGGTAGGACATTTGGAATACTTGAAACCAACCAGTAAGTAATGAAGCTTCCAGTTGCAAATTTGTCATTCTAAGGGTTTGCTTAATGTAATATAATTGTGAAGACCTAAAGACGATTTATTTGGGAGTTGTTAGTCACTTAGAACCAAGACTGATAATACACTAGATAATTTTTATTCAATATATTGATAGCTTTGGGTTTATAAAATCGATTATGGTAATCTTAACTTGATAATTCTTTCAAGACACTTCCGACTTAGGCATTTTTTGTGTAACCTAATAATGAAAACTAAATGGTTGAATTATAGCCATCCACTTTAAAGAAAAGTATGGTTAGGTCTTCACAATTAAGTTACCAATAACTTAAAGTAATCTTGACAATACTTTAGATAGTTGCCAAGTTAATAATAGTATAGAGCTTTATAAACTTTAAGGGTTCTTATGAATGAACTATGATAAAACTTCAATCATTTGAATGCTCAACTAATCGATATCCTAATATGACGCAAGATTGATAATTCAGAAATTGGGAAATTGATTAGTTAAGCTTTAGTATGGCTGTGAATATCTCAATGCTCATAACTATTGTATAAATTATAGTATAGAAAGTTGTATGTCATATGCATGAAACTTGTGAAATTAATCATGTTTGTAGAAAACTTTGCAAATTTAAATACTGTATGTAAATTTGAGGAATGGACAATAAATAAATTACCAAATACAAAAATTACGTATTTTTTATTTCCATGATATATAATGTACATAAAATGAATAGAAAAAAAAATTTAAATAAAAATAAAAATAAAAATCTATATCAGAGTTTCTCCTTAGTCAACGTTCATGTGCCCGAGTGTTCTCCCTACCCGCCCCCCTACCCCTTCTAGCACCAGTAAATGCCCGTATCCTCTCCAATTTGGGCCAGAGAGCTCATAAAATACACCCTGCTTAAACTCCATAGTACCCTATGTTCATTTAGGCTCACTTTCCATTTTCTCTAATACAGAAAACGGACATTTTGTTATTGGTAGAAGAGAGCGTCACTTGAGGCTTATATACACTATAAATGATTGTACAATATCCATGTTTGTGCAAGTATATTATCCTTTGTGAGTGGGTGTGATGGAATATTTCAAACAATCAATCACACGCACTCACAAAGAATGTGCTTGCACAAACCCGGATATTGTATAATCATGACTGATAATGTAATAAAGCCCTTAAAAGTACCTAAGTACATTATACTGTGTCAAAATTGGGTTTTAAATGTTGGATAACTTGCTCAATTGTTTTTCCATTTGGTCATAGTGATTTGTCTTGCAATTTCATTAAGTTGCTTTTACAATTTAAACGCTTCAACAAAGTTGGCTTACTCTTGGAAGTTACCAAAAACTCTATACTTGACTATTTTCTTTTCAATTACATATCTACAAAACTTGGCTGAGGTAAAAACAAAGGAAATATGTCGTATACATCTTTTATTGTAGAAAATTGAATGTCATACATGAGACAGGTTTCCAGTACAATCAATTTTGCAGTTCAAACATGAATGCACATCATAGACATTGACGAAAACAAAATGGACATATAAAATATATAGATGACCATTTTCTGAAAAACTAAAACGCACCCAAAACCGTGACGTCATAGAAAATGGGAAGAATACCACCAGGTAATATACCCCTCGTTTTCTATGATTCTCTTTAACATTTTGAAGTACGTCAAAGTTTAGCAGATGAGGTCATGTGCCATGACAGTGTATGCAAGTAATACGTGTACCAGATTATGATAAAGTTTTAAAAAAGAGAAGGAAAAGGAAAGCCCACCAAGGCCATCCCCTTTCCCACCTGGTAACGTAAGACTACATTATATTTTTTTCTGAACTAGCAAAGTTACCAGGCCCTTGAATGCTTTCCTTTTCCTTCTCTCTCTCTTTTTTTTTAATACTTTATTATAAATCTTACAAACAACAATTATTATGAAATAAAGGCATCAAGGATATGAAAATCATTTGAAGTTAATGCAACATTTAGATTTAGTTAATCTTATGGTAGAGTAACGAAACTACATTTTGAATGAAATATGAAAATCAAGGCAGGCAACTTTGAGCGAATATTACAGTTAAATAGGGAGAATATATTACACTAAAAAAAAAAAAATATCAAATCACAAGAAAAAGGAACTAGCCAAGATCCCAGAGCCAGCCATGTTGGATCTCTGCCCCTTGCCACTTAATGCCCGTGGCCGAGTCAGGTAAAAAAGAAGAGACGTGTAAGACTACTGCCCTGACCACCATTGCTACTTCCCCCAGCAGACAGTCAGATCGGACCGAAGTACACATTCACCTTACACGTGGACAGCCTAGTCATCTTGGGAGCTGTGCAATAGAGTTTTCGAATATGCATCCTTTGGAATGCTACGTTTGAATACTAAATCAACACTAATCACTAAAACTAAAGCTAGCCATTCTTTAATACATGGATTATTTAACAATTTAAGTAGAGTACGTTTACTTATTTGAGAACCTGGTTTTGTAAGTTACATGTTAAATTTACCTTTTCTGCAAAATCCATGTCTCTTACTAATGGGTTGAAATTGGAAATCTATGGAAAATTTTATACGCCTTTTGGATTTTCATGAGTTTACTCTGTAAAATATCTATAAGAACCCGCATTGAAGATGTTTGTATTTATGTGTGCGTGTGAGTGCGCGTGTATATGTACTGTCTATGAATGAGAGAGAGAGAGAGAGAGAGAGAGAGAGAGAGAGAGAGAGAGAGAGAGAGAGAGAGAGAGAGAGAGAGCCAATTACCTCAGTGTGTATAGAAAATCTAATGAAATTAGGATATTATAACGAACACAGTCAATTACTAGCATCATGAAGCGGCTTTGATTTCGCATCGTTTCTGTGAAGACTAATTAAAAAAGAAATCGAAAATTTAAGCAAAATAACTCCACAATTAAATCCAAATCTCAGTAGCGTTATTGTAACTATTCAAGCAAACACAATTAGATTCATTAATGTATATAATTGCCGATTCATTATTACTCTACTTCCATTATATATGATGTTTAATTCATCGTAATTGACACTTTTAAAAAATTATGATGTTATAATTGGAAATTCTCAAAGGAACGCATTACTGGATTTTTTATTGACCATGAAAAGATAACTTGATATGATTAAATCCTAATCTTTGAATAATGAAAGAAAAAACACTCATTAACATGGAGATAAAACTAATTAATGTATTCAAATTTTAAGCCCCCAATAATGCTCATGCATAATATAAGTTTTGCATACAAAAATAGTCATGAAATAAAGCTGTAAAACAATCTATGAAACCATATAAAGTGGAGCTACAGATATGATTAACAGAACTATCATATTTACTGAAATTATCCTTTTTTCGATTATCAAGTTTAGTTTTATCGCTTGTACAAATTTTACTAAAATTCATTCATCATGGATATGAATAAATTCTATCCGATTGATTTATTAATACAGTTTTTTCTTCAAAAAATGCGGCAAGGGAAACTTAATGACAATAACTAAGAGAGAGAAAAAAACTCCGATATGTTGCAAAGATTTGTATATGGATTTAAAGTTTTAAAATCATATCGGTTAAATTCGAGATGCTACAAATTTTCGGATGGTGACAGAGTAACAGCAAATACCGATCATAGATGCAAAATGTTAAAAAGTTGAAATTGTCAAAAACATAAAACCGTAAGTCAGAGTTTGCAACTAATAAATCTATTGATATTATCCATTGTGGTAATGGTCATTGAATGCATTAATGGTGGTCTTGTGATTATAATCACTTTTAAATCGAAACAGCTTTCTATTCGTTAGACGGATATATTTTTCTATTGACATCTCTAAATGAATGGTGTTACTTAGTGAAAGTTATTTCTAGTTAAGTGTTTATGAATATGATAATGGGTTCTGTAGTGGGCCGAAAATCTGTGTGTGCATTGAGCACAGAGAGGCAAACCAAAATAGCTATGAGCTAAAAAATATTTAATGACGATAATTAAGTAAGAAAGCTAATCAATGTTCCAGAGAAAAAGCGAGCTCCCTTAGCCAGCTCAATTAATTGATTAATTGATTTGATTGCCCTCTTAAAAGCTAATTAATTTTATCATACTTAATTTTTCTCTAATAATATAAAAACAGAAACAATTAATTTACAACTTCTACAAGGGACAACGAAACTATCAACCCCCCCCCCAAAAAAAAAAAAAAAAAAAAAAAAAAAAAAAAAAAAAAAAAAAAAAAAAAACTGAATTTTAACCCTACCTCTGCCTCTCATTATCTGCTGATGTACAAAGAATAATTTTTTTTCTTCTAAATAGATCCCATAAAAAGATTATGGATCTAGTACCTAACACCAGTAGAATGAAAGATTAATGGGATTGCATCCCTTCTTTTTGCTGTATATTGATCAAGATATTTCAATGCAAAATTACTAATGATCTGTCAAAGCCAGAGAAGAGAATAAATGAAGTAGCTTTTATGGCTGTGTGTATGTATACTTGTGTATCTATGTTCGTGTACGTGTATATGTATATGAGAGAGAGAGAGAGAGAGAGAGAGAGAGAGAGAGAGAGAGAGAGAGAGAGAGAGAGAGAGAGAGAGATATTCCTAGAAACCAATAATGGACTTTCCTAAAAGAATTTTAAAAACTACTATATTTCATCTGAATCTTATACGTTTATTTTTACATGCCAGCCTGTTGTTAACTATTCTAATTACAACTGCATTTGATAAGTATTTAATCGGAATTTAATTCCTTGAAATTACTTAGTCTACATAAATCTAAAACTAGCTTATGAGTCATAAACTTTCTTAACTGATATCAAGTTAAACTTCAAGGTTAATTTATATAGAATACTCTTATCAATCAATAAATTTAATTTTTAACATTAATTTACAAAATTATAATTGATTTAAGCAGTATTAAGTACAATACTTGTTAAATTCTGTTCATGAAAATGTAGATTAACCAATTACTGATTATGAAATTAAAGGAAAAAAACTACTTCCTACTGTTAAAAATTTTCTGATAAGATAATGACATTTATTTCTTTACTATGGCCTTATTTCTGATAAGGAAATTCATGACAAAATATTACTTTTTTATTGCGACCTAATTTCTGATAAGGCAATTAAGGACGGAATTCCTTTCTTTATTGTGACCTAATTTCTGACACTAAAATTAAAGACAAAATTTATTTCTTAACGGTGACCTAATTTGATTAAAAAAGTTAATTGTAATATCAACTCTTTAGTATGACCTAATTTGTGATAGAAAAATTAATGACATTTACTTTTTTATAGTTACCTAATTTATGATAAGCAAATTAATAAGAAAAAATCTTTACTGTAACCTAATTTCTGATAAAGAAAACGTTAACGACAATGCTCAATTCTTTACTGTGGCAATTTCTAATAAGAAACTCATGGCAAAACTTACTTCTTTACTGAGACTAAATCAGTCCTTGAAATTCTAGGAAGGATTTAATAAACCAATCAACAAGTTAAAACTTTTACGTATCGAAGCAGAAGATGACCATTCACTTATTTTGTATATGTCTTAGTAAGGAATCAAATAGAAAAACGGATATATAAAAAAAAAAAAATCTATAATTTGAGTAGAAAAATGAAAGGAAGGAAGTGGGAACTGAGGTATTGAAATAAAGAGTAAAAGTTAGGTGCAGTTACGAGACGAAGGACATTGAAAAGACCTTCCCATGATATCTACAGTGCACCGCGTGATGTGCACTGATAGTACTACTTGCATTGGGACATTTATCATTGAAGAATAAAGATGAAAGTTTGAATATTAATGTCAGTTGTGTAAGCTTCAACGTTTACTAGACAATTACTACCGAACATATGATATTCTTCAATACAGAATTGTATTTACAGTTGAGGAAATATTCGCCTAAATAGTGGACGTTAATTGCCTAATCACTACTTCTGGTATATTCCTGTAGACTACATCAGTACTTTATTTCTTACCCATAAATTCAGTATAAACACATTAGATAAGTCAATCAGATTTAAGTTAATTTAATGAGACAGCTTCGACTTAATCGATAATCATGAAAACATTAATAAGCCAGACACCAAAAGGAAAGAAAAATTTCAATTTCCTAATAAGTGAATCGTTCCTACTTACAAAATGTACAAAACTTATTTCCCAGACCATTTCGATTTTAAAGTTAAATCTAGCCAAGTACTGCCCCAACCATTCTAACCAAAATCAAAGAAAATATTCAATCTATTCAAGCCTAGACAAACTTTACCCTTTTGAAAAGAAATCCCACACATGTAGCATCGTAACTGAAGAGAAGATATTCGAAAACTTATTACACAGCGTTTTTAAGATGACTATGGCATTTATTTATCCCAACCCTAAACCACGGACACAAATGGTAGAAATCAGAGACATGGAAGACTTGTGCGATCCCAGCTGGAACCCGCTTCAGATAGCTCAAAAGGGATGAGATTCGAAACATCAGGATGACTTTATTCAAATTACTTTAAACACTAAGGTTAAAACACTAAATTAATCACAAAGTAACTTTCATTGCCCTCTTAATTTTCACAAATCATTACTATTCAGAGTTTCATTAACATCTACCAATGAGTTATAGCTCAATCTAGCTTTAACTTTTAGAAATTTTCATACATTCTTGATTACACTTTAAATCACAATTTTTTCATGTTATTAAAATGTACATTACTCACATTACACTGTACAAGACATATGACTATTTGTCAACGAAATTGTAGTGCATACATAATTACACATGAAATAAAATTGTACCAAAACCTGTTCATTTGACATTACAATCTCCAACAATTAAAGATGCCTCTGAATTTAAGAAATTTGGAGGGAGGCTTCTAAAACAAGTCTCTCATACTAATACAGCAAAACAATGCTCAATAAATTACTTATCTCGGTTAAAATATTAAAAGTTTTTAAGCAACTTGAAGACAATCACTGATCTTGACTTGTGTTGACAAAATAGAAGTCTATTTTGACAATACTTCTGGAAAACCAAATGAACTGTGTTCCCCAACATGGTCACCAACATTTTAACAAGTACAACATACTTAAATGCTTACAGTAAGTTACTGCTCTTACTCCACCAGCAATAAAATGAACGATCTCTGTACATGGGAAATTGATGCAAAGCCTATATGAACATTGGAACCATTCTGGAGTTAAAAGCAAGATCTATTTCATGGACCCTCCGGCCCTTTCATGGAGAATAACAAATGGCAAATGGCGATGCTAGAAGGAGTAGGGGGGCAGGAGGAAACCTCAGTCACATGAACGTTGACTGGGTGGTTTATTTTTTTAACATTTCCAAATTGGGTGGTGGTAGGATCAAGGTGAGGGAATAGGAGATCTGGAGTGGGAATGGAAATTAAGCATCTAAGGGAGAAGAACTTCTGTAAGATTTATTTTCAGGAAAATTCTTGAAATTTTTCATATCTTTAGAATTTGGGTTCAAAATATTTAATGTCTTGATTTTCAAGGTATGTCCATGTAGCCCTACACACACACACACACACACACACACACACACACACACACACAGTGTTAGGTTAAAGCTACCTTATTTAGTAACACTACCACAATTTCCAGTCTACAGTAAATACCTCCATACATTTACACACTCATATATTGCACCTTTTATATACAATAAAAACAACTAACAACAAATGCAAAAGTTTTTTCAAGAAAAAGGTTTCAAACATGACCTTAATCATGTATGGGATTTGGTAATTTTCATCAACCACTGCTAATTGGTGATGGTGGGAGAATTTAGTCATATCACTCACAGCAAACTAATATAGTATGGGTGCCACTGACTAATACAGTTTTCTGATCGTAGTGATACACAAACCCTTTCAGTTCCTCATTCTCTCTTATACTGTTTCCCATTCCCTCTTCAAGTATTACCTTGTTAATTTAGTTCTAAAGACTATTAGAGTAATTTGCATATCTTCAGCTAGTGCTTCGTAACCAATAGTTCCACAAAGATTGGTAAAATCAGAACGTACAAACATTCATACTTTGTGAATATTGACAGCTACTTTCATTGATTTATACTCTAAGCCTTGATTTTCACTCAACTTTACTGCACAGCCTAGCCTATAATCATATTCACGCACGTTCCCTATATTTGAATTATATTAGCATACATTTTATGGTACTATTCTAGCCCAGTTTCTTTCATAAGATTATATTCTATGCCAATTACTTTCTTTTAACTTTATTCTAGACTATATAATTTCATTTACTAATATTTCATAACCCTTCACCTAACTCTTTCCTTCAATTATATATCTTGGGAAAATACACACAAACACAGATGCACTTGCATCCAAAAGGTGATAATAATTTACAATCATGCTTCATTCCTCTAGAAAAGGGACCCCACCATTAACTATACAAGACTCCCCTTTTAAATTTCTTGATTTTTAAGTTAAGAGACTGCAGTACTTTACTTTATAGAATTCTACATATAAGTGAATATGCCAAACTTTTATTTTTTTTCTAAAATAAGAAAAGATACCAAAGGGTTTTTAATAATCATTCCTTATAAATCAAATAAAAAGGGGGAAACGACAACTCTAAATAATCTAGAATATGAATGTGAAGTAAAATGTTCGCTTTAGGGATGATTTCCATTATTTTCTAATAGATTTGGGAAACAATATTCAAGGGCTACAAGGAAATTACATACCTTGAAATGCAAATATACAGAAGTTCTTCTTGTACTCAAGATGATAAAAAAAAAAAAAAAAAAAAAAAAGAACACACACACTTAAAACTATTCCTATTCTCATTATCATCAATTACAAAGGAACGAGCGTAAAATCTTCAGTACCAGGTACACAATACCACTATTGGTTTAGGCATTTTCTCAGCCCCAAATTATAGACACATCGGTGGCATCAAAGACCGAAAACCTTTACATATCAAGTCGGAAAACAATTAAGCTAAACTTTAAGTGTGAAAGAACTATTGGTTAATGAGAAACTCTTCACTATCTCTTTTAAACTTATTGCCAAATCAGTATTTGGAATCAAAGTCTGATATTCTCTCCAATGATTTTAGAATAGTTAGGAGATTCTAAACTATCAAATTTCACCCTATGTCTCTAATAAATTTGAGTCCAGCATGAAGTCATCGAGATAAGTGTGATTTAAAATTGGACTAAATAGTTTGTCTGGACGTATAGGAAAAAACGGACTGTAAACTATCCTTAAAGAAAAACTAGCTGGCCTGATGGCAGGTACCATCACAATGAGGGATGTAATAAATAAAAAAAAATTAAGTGAAGGGCTGATTCTCATGCCAAATGACTGAATCAGCTTGCAACTTTAAAACCAATTAAAATCTATTTAAATTTGAAGAAAACTTGTTTTTCTCGATACTATCTGATGACACTGATAACCAATAAACCCCAAGTTTTGTAACTGACCATCAATAATCATTGGGAAAAAATGTTACTAAATACTCTTCAAAGATTCTGAAGTCTGTTCTAAATGAAAAATCTAAGTTATAAAACATTAATTCCAAATAAGCCAGCATAATAGCTAAAGCAGAAACTCCAAATGATGTGCATGTAATACCAATAACAAAAGTCTAAAACAAAGAATTTGCCCTTTTTTTCAGAATTAAACTCATATTATGAACAGGTTCTATATAACTGTCAAGAGCTTTTAACCTCGTATAATCAGTTTTCCATTGAATATTTTTTTTTTCTACATACCAATGCATTGATGAGAATGGGATTTAAAGATGAGGCTCTAAGTATGAAGCCACAAGATAACAAAACACAAATTTCAACACCAGTTATTAGATGTGGATGCAGTTAATTATAAGGAGCTATTTAAACAAATATAAAGTTCTTTAAACTATGAAATGAAATATCAATTAATCACCAATATACTTATAACATTACGTTTGAGAAATAACCTCGCTATTAAGTAAAAGCAGAAAAACATACTTAGAGCCTCATTGAAACATATTTAGACGAAACTATTCTTAAAACTAGGAACCATCTCTACGCTCAATTGGATTGTACTAGATTGGATATAATTTAGGCCAGAGGCATGGAAACGGGGCTATTGTGATCCAATTACGCCTTCCCTGCATCCGAAGGCCTGTTGTATAATAATGTTTGAATAGAATGAACGTTTTTCTTTCAGAAAATTGATCCTTTGATACCAAACTACAGCTCAAATGTTTCACTGAAGTAGGCCACCATGTTCAGCCTGAAAGAAAGAAAAAATGTAGAAATGTATTTCACTTGTAACTCAGAAGAAATTTGTACTAAATAACTTTTACTGAGATTTGGACTTTACACTTATAAAAGAACTAATCAAAATTAGCGAGAATTTTTTTCTTTTTTAGATTTTTATTTTCAGTACTTAAAAAGAACCTTTATTGTTGACTTGATCAGATACAGCGACCAAAGTTGAATTTTTATTACATGAAACATCTTTTACCATACAAACACATAAATCAAATTACCCCAAATTCATGGTATGAAATGTCCACAGACAATATTTTTTTTTCCCTCGGCAGAAAGTGATTATTAATCAGTAACACATCAACCGTGTATATATACCAACAATAACTCACAGCTATTAATGAGGGACTGGGAAAGAGGAGATTAGGCACATACATGATACTAGTGAGTTTGAATGACAATTACATCAAGTGGCTTTGTAGGTCTAAGCTCTCACACTATAGAAGAAGATTAATACTAAATGAATTCTTAGACATGAAAAACCTTATTATTAAAATTAACTGTTAATGATGAATAGAGGAAGACAACAAAATTAGTCATTGAAATAAACTAAAGTTTTTCCCAGCCCTTACCTTTGTATGACTGATATTTCCAATGATAGTGTAATGAAATGGTTATGAGATAAAACGAAGTTGTAAACGTAAAAAAACAATTTTAAATTTGATGGATAACGTTTCTTGTTCTTAAATCTATTTTATCATTGGAAAAAGCGCAGCATTTTTGTTGTTGTATACTCTTAAGTGGAAAATTTGAGAATCGTAAGGAATATTCTATATGGATTTTAAATTCCTCATTATCGTAAAAGCCTTAAAATATGAAACTAATTTATTCTTGAATGACATTACGACTCGTTCGAAAAAAAAAAAAAAAAAAAAAAAAAAAAAAAAAAAAAAAAACACCAAACATTACTCACCTCTGCTTTTATGAAAATGTAGACTTCAAGCGCAGAGGACTGTAAACCAGGTATTTTTTCCTACATTCAAAAGTTGTGGAGGATCTGACCGTCATCCCCATCCATCTATAATATTGAAGGGACTTTAAAACCCTACTTGATATAGGTTCTCATTATCATCCTCATAAAGCTATAATCTTGAAGGGTCTCCAAGACCTCGCTTGGTAGAGGTTTATCAGTGTCATCCTCATCCATCTATAATCTTAAAGGGACTTTAAGACCTCACTTAGTAGAGGTTGATCACTGTCTTCCTCAGCAATACATAATCTCGAAGGGACTGTAAGATCTTACTTGGTAGAGATTCTCACTGTCCTTTTCATCCATCTCTAATCTTGAAGGGGCTTTCATACCTCACTTGGTAGAGGTTGATCACTGTCATCCTAATCCCTCTATATTCTTCAAGGGTGCTAAGACATCACTTGATTGAGGTTCTCACTGTCATCCTCTCCATCTATAATCTTGAGGGGACTTTCGGACCTCACTTGGTAGAGGTTCTCACTGTCATCCTCGTCCATCTATAATCTTGAAGGGGCTTTCAGTCCTCACTTGATAGAGATTCTCATTGTCATGCTCATCTGTCTATAATCTTGAGGAGGCTTTCAGACCTCACTTGGTAGAGGTTCTCATTGTCATGCTCATCCATCTATAACCTTGAAGGGGCTTTCAGACCTCACTTGATAGAGATTCTCACTGTCATCCTCATCCATCTATAATCTTGAAGGGGCTTTTAGGCCTCACTTTATAGAGGTTCTCACTGTCATCCTCGTCCATCTATAATCGAAGGGGCTTTCAGTCCTCACTTGGTAGAGGTTCTCACTGTCATCCTCAGCTGTCTATAATCTTGAGGGCTTTCAGACCTCACATGATAGAGGGTCTCACTGTTATCCTCATCCATCTATAATCTTGAAGGGGCTTTCAGACCTCACTTAGTAGAGGTTCTCATTGTCATCCTCATCCATCAACAATCTTGAAGGGACTTTCAGACCTCACTTGGTAGAAGTTCTTACTGTCATGCTCATCTGTCCATAATCTTGAAGTGGCTTTCAGTCCTCACTTGATAGTGGTTCTCACTGTCATCCTCATCTGTCTATAATCTTGAAGGGGCTTTCAAACCTCACTTGATAGAGGTTCTCACTGTCATCCTCATCTGTCTATAATCTTGAAGGGGCTTTCAGACCTCACTTGATAGAGGTTCTCACTGTCATCCTCATCTGTCTATAAACTTGAAGGGGCTTTCAGACCTCACTTGATAGAGGTTCTCACTGTCATCCTCATCTGTCTATAATCTTGAAGGGGCTTTCAGACCTCACATGGTAGAGGGTCTCACTGTCATCCTTATCCATCTAGAATCTTGAAGGGGCTCTCAGACCTCACTTGGTAGAGGTTCTCACTGTCATCCGCATCCATCAACAATCTTGAAGGGGCTTTCAGACCTCACTTGGTAGAGGTTCTCACTGTCATCATCATCCAATCATAATTTTGAAGGAGCTTTCAGACCTCACTTGGTAGAGATTCTCACTGTGATCCTCATCCATCTATAATCTTTAATGGGCTTTCAGACCTCATTTGGTAGAGGTTCTCACTGTCACCTTCACCCATCTATAATCTTGAAAGGGCTTTCAGACCTCACTTGGTAAGGGTTCTCTCTGTCATCCTCATCAATCTATAATGTTGAATGGGCTTTCAGACCTCACTTGGTAGAGGTTCTCACTGTCTTCCACATCTGTCTATAATCTTGACGGGGCTTTCAGACCTCACTTGGTAGAGGTTCTCATTAACCTCATACATCTATAATCTTGAAGGAGTTTTAAAACCTCACTGTCATCTTAATCCATCTATAATCTTGAAGGGTCTTTCATACCTCACTTGGTAGAGGTTCATCAATGTCATCCTCATCCATCTTTAATCTTGAAGGGTGCTAAAGCCTCACTTGGTAGAGGTTCTCACTGTCATCCTCATCTGTCTATAAACGTAAGGGGACTTTCAGTCCACACTTGATAGAGGTTCTCACTGTCATCCTCGTCCATCTATAATCGAGGGGGCTTTCAGTCCTCACTTGGTAGAGGTTCTCACTGTCATCCTCATCTGTCTATAATCTTGAAGGGGTTTCAGACCTCACTTGGTAGACGTTTTCATTGTCATCCTTATCAATCTATAATATTAAAGGGGCTTTCAGACCTCACTTGGTGGAGCTTCTCACTGTCATCCTCATTCATCGATAATCTTAAAGGGACTTTAAAACTTCACTTTTAGATGTTCTTACTGTTATCCTCATCTATCTATAATTTTGAAGGGGCTTTCAGACCTTACTTAGTAAAGATTCATCACTTCCATCCTCATCCATCTATAATCTTGAAAAGGTGCTAGGACCTCACTTTGTAGAGGTTCTCACTGTCATCCTCATCGATATATAATCCTAAAGGGCCTTTTGGACCTCACTTAGTAAGGATTAATCATTCATCCTCATCCATCTATAATCCTAAAAGGATGCTAAGACCTCACTTGGTAGAGGGTCTCACTGTCATCCTCATCCATTAATAATCTTAAAGGGAGTTTAGGACCTCACTTGGTAAAGGTTCATCACGGCCATCCTAATCAATGTATAATTTTGAAGGGACTTTAAGACTTCACTTGGTATAGGGTAATCATTGTCATCCTCACCCATATATAATATGGAAGGGGCTTTCAGACCTCACTTGGTAGAGGTTTATCACTGTTATACTCATCCACCTATAATCTTGAAAGGGTGCTAAGACCTTATTTGGTAGAGGTTCTCACTGTCATCCTCATCCATCTATAATCTTAAAGGACGTTGGGACCTCACTTAGTAAAGGTTCATCAAGGTCATCCTCATCGATATATGATCTTGAAGGGGCTTTCAGACCTTACTTGGTAGAGGTTTTCAATGTCATCCTCATCCATCTATAATCTTGAAGGGGCTTTCAGACCTCACTTGGTAGAGGTTCATCACGGTCATCCTCAGCAATGTATAATATTAAAGTGACTTTCAGTCCTCGCGGCCAATAAGTATGGAAACTGCTGCCTGCACTTGGACTATTTAGTATCATCGCCAATAACTGTGACTGAAGACTGGAAGGGCATGCGATTGTAAAAACCTTCTGCCAAATTATGAACCATGCATTTTGCTATTAGAGGGCACATCTGGCTAAATGTAGGCATAACAGTGGGAAAGAAGATTACAATAGTATTTCTTATTTACTCCTTTTAGATCTGACATGATCGGGGACCCGTTGTGTGTGGACTTGTGCGACGTATATAACTTCATTTTTTTTTTACTAAATCTTTATCTGTTATCTATCCCACTCTTGTAGCATTTAGGTTTCCTAGTACATTTTCTAAGCCAGTTTATTATTTTTGCCATTAACTTCTGCTATATGCATTCTAATCATGTGCATAACCTTTATTTCATCTTATCTATGATCAACATTTTTAGAAGTAATGTATCATCTCCTTGATTTCTTATGTCAGTGTAGCAGCTCGTTTGAATTCACCATCAACTCTTACTCAATTGTTTAGCCCAAGGCTTTTTCCTTTGATTCACTTTGATGATCTCTTCTTTTTCTCCTCAGATACATCTGCTATCAAGATCATTGTTTTCATCAGATATATTGTTTATCTCCTAATTCTTATCGATTAAGTAATTCATCAAATTCTGTAGCTTCCTTCGGTTGAGATTTGCAAAACACAAAAAAAAAAACAATATAATTATTTATACATTTCATCTAAATAAAAAAAAAAAAAACATTAATTTCCTCTGTTCAATATCTTCCACTAAAGAATCAGTCGAGATTATAAGTTTTATAACTCCATGGCTTCAAATTATTTGACTTTGAGACTTTATTCACCTATTTCTTGACTTGGAGCTTCTTCCTTTTTATTCACTGAAGTTCTGCAATGCGTCGATCTCAGCCACCTGTGTATTATCTCTTGGTGAATGACATCCAACAAACTTTACACCTAGTATTTTTCAGCATCCTCATTTCATATAGGATTTGGTCCACCCTTGAGGGTGAGGTTTCAGGTAAGCCACTTCCACACGAAGGGCAAATGCATGGCGGCCACTCTGATTTGCTTCTAATTCTCGCGCTTTAAAACAGTGTTAATTGATAAAACAGTCCAAGGCAGGCAGTAGGCGGAGGCAGGCGAACGTATGACTTAAACCAGAGTGCAGTCAGAGCTGTGCCAGGCAACAAGGTCCCTAGTCAGACGCCCATCCAGTGCCTCAACAACGGTCATGGGCACTTCAACGGTTTGCCAGTGGTTTTTCGTCTGTGACGTCAACTACTGTACACTGAGATCCCCACCCATACCACAAAATTGGTAACAATGCCTGCCCGCCGTGCATTTGCTCCTTCATGTGGAAGGGGATTTAGAGAATGTACCTGGTGATAATTATAACTTGTCTATTAGTTGTAGTCTCTTCAAATTAGATAATAAACTTTCCATTAACATGTCTATTTCTTGATCCATTTCACACGAAGAGTTTCGTGTTCTTGTCTGTACTGCATATTGGCATATCGATTTATCTTCTTCACTGCATACAATATCCATAATTTTATCTTGATGTATTATCCTCATGATATATCTTAATCGGGATTTCTTTTAAATTTCATAATATTCCTGATTTTGATTTTATTACTGATTTTTATCTTTAGCATCCTCGATTCCTAGAGCTTCTTTTCGTCATTTCTGCACATGGCACCACACAAACCTCGACCATGGGACCTGAAGAAGAAGAATGAGAATGTTAAGAACGAAAAAGTCAGAGAGAGAGAGAGAGAGAGAGAGAGAGAGAGAGAGAGAGAGAGAGAGAGAGAGAGAGAGAGAGAGAGAGAGAGAGAGAGAGAGAGAGAGAGAGAAATATATGGAGTTCCCCCAAGGTGCACGGAGATCAGCATACCTGTTTACCCTTTCTAGACCACAGCAAAGAAAACTTGTTTAAAGAAAATCAGTCGAGGAAGAGATTGATAATCTTAAAGATTTAAAGATACACGAAAAAATATAATTCAAAAGAACCTATCTGAATAAATGTAGAGATAGTTGGTCTAATAATTACTTTGAATATATTCTGATTCAGATAGATTTCATATAATATTAATAATAGTAATGATCTTCAAATAGATTATTTATTTCATTTCTAGAGAATTTATTCTATTAAACTTTGAGTACAAATTGATTAACATGATATCAACCATCCAGTAAAAAGATTAATGCTAGTTGCATTCCATGTTTTATTTAAACTGACACCTTTAAGGAGACAAGATATGATCAAGAGTTTACGATAAAAAAATGATATTTTCATAATAAAATAAATTTTTGAATATACTTACCCGCTGGTTATATAAGAATGGCTAAAGTCCCTAGACGCCCGCAGAAAATTCAAAATCTCGCAGCTATCGCAAATATGCCAGGTGCACACTAGTGCCCTCGCGGTATTCAGGTAGAACTATAGCAAACCCTTCAGATCTTCCATGCCCCATGGTCTATAGAGGGGAGGAGGGTGGTTTTTTAACTTATATAACCAGCGGGTAAGTATATTCAAAAATTCATTTTATTATGAAAATATCATTTTTAAATATAAAACTTACCCGCTGGTTATATAAGAATGGCTGATTGACACCCTTGGTGGTGGGTCAGAGACAGCAACATAATTGGAAATTCACTTAAGAGTTAAATAAACAACTTGAGAGGTTCTCACCTGATAAGGAAGCTGACTGCAATGATTCTCTGCCTCATTTTGTCTGCTATCCTTAGGAGATCCAGCGGTCCACCCAGGGGGCTGATGATCTCTAGGAGCTGTCAAACGGTGCAATAACCTATAACATGACAGGACCTCAACTAATACCCTTATTCCAAGTGCACTTTAGGAACAAATTGAACACCTGACCAAACAACAGATTGCAGAAGACTGACGACCAATCTCCACATACAACCATAACTTCACAAGTTCCAAGAGATAGAAAAGGGTATTAGGAAAAAGGGAACGTAGTGGTAGATCATTCACCTACTATCGCATTCGCCGCCACGAATGGACCCAGCATATAACAGTCCTCATAGAGAGTCTGAACATGCTTTAAATAATGGGATGCGAATACAGACTTACTTCTCCAGAAAGTTGTATCCATCAAACTTTGCAGAGAACGGTTCTGTTTAAAAGCTACTGAAGTCGCAACCTCTCTGACTTTATGCGTCTTCACCTTGAAGAGCCTCTGGTCTGCCTCATCACACTGGGCGTGAGCCTCTCTAATCAAGAGCCTTATGAAAAAGGATAAGGCGTTCTTTGACATGGGCAGTGAAAATTTTCTAACTGCACACCACAGAGTGTCTGAGTCGCCTCTCCAACTCTTAGTTCTGTCCAAATAGAACCTTAATGCTCTTACAGGGCAGAGCACTTTCTCCAACTCTTCTCCCACCACATCATAGAGGTTAGGGATCTCAAAAGACTTCGGCCATGGACAGGAAGGCTTTTCATTCTTGGCCAAAAATCCCAACTGCAAGGAGCATATGGTTTTCCCGTCTCGGAACCCAATGTTCCTGCTAAGGGCGTGAACCTCACGAACTCTTTTAGCAATGGCTAAACTAACCAGAAACAGAGTTTTCAAGGTTAGATCCTTAAAAGAGGCCCAGTGTAAAGGCTCAAACTGTCACTCATGTGATATTTAAGGACCACGTCCAGGTTCCAAGGAAGCGATTCTGGTTGTCTTTTCTTTGAGGTATCAAAAGACTTAAACAGATCCTTCAAGTCCGTGAGCAGACAGAATGCCTAATGAAATAATGCCTAAGGACAGAATGCCTAAGGACAAAATGCCTAATTCCCTAACACGGACCAAATGCCTAACAGACATAATGCCTAATGGACAAAATGCCTAACATACAAAATGCCTAATGGACAAAACAGCTGAAAAGTAATAAAATAAAGTGAACTAGATAGCTTATCACTCTGTAGAATACTGACCTCGGCCAAGGCGGTTTAGTTTACTTCATACTGCTATGAAATTCAATGACTTTGTTGGAGGACCAATAGATAACATGTTTATAAGATATGAAATATCCAAGGAACTCAAGGATAGAGAAAAATAACTTGTAACAAGAGTGTTTTTTATAAAACAATTACTCTTTAAAAACATAATACTGACTAAATAATCTTAGTTTTCTTTAAAAACATAAAACAGAATGAATATAAATTTATCTAATCATGAATAGGTTATTTACCGGAATTGAAGAAATTTCAAAGATTATGTGCCACAGCCCTTTGAAACCTACATTCTTATCGTAAGTTGCATGAATTTTTTTGATCCGTTTATTTATTCGAATATATTTATTTACTTTTTCAACATTTACACCTAAGAGACAATAAACTTGATACTTGCTTGTTCAGTTTTGATATTTTTACAAGCTTAGAGAGAGTTGGGAGAGTAATTGAAACACTCTTGTTAAAAGCATGGTGCCATCCTTCTAGAGAGTTCGCCACATTTGAACATCAAAGGTTGATTGTCTTCGTTGACCTCTCTGAACTATTCCGAGCAATTTAATTACAAGATATTCAAAGAATTTACTCAGAATTTCATCAGTTTCGTGGTCGATTGAAGTCAAAAAGTTTGTAAAAAGATCAGCCATATCATCTGGAGGAACAAAAGCTAAGGTTTGCATTTGTTTGATTATGAAAGCATTGTCATTATTCGTGTAGCAGCGCTGGAGACCAATATTTTGTATTTTGCGCCAAACACATTGACTGAAATGAAAGAAACAGCCATTGATTGAAGTATTTGGAAAAAAAAATAATTAAACCCTTTATTGCTGCTTGTTCATAGTCAAAAGTCACTGACTCTGGGAAAAGGCTCTGCTCTTAGATGAACTCGAATATTGTATCATAAGTTTTTTTCATCTTTACGAGATGTAACATATCATACTAATGTTAATGTTTTACTTTGAGAAACAACACAATGCAACGTGTACAGTTTTTTTTTTCCGACTGGTACAGTTAAGAGTGTCATCACTTAATTATTATTATTATTATTATTTGCTAAGCTACAACTCTAGTTGGAAAAGAAGAAAGTTATAAGCCCAGGGGCTCCAACAGGGAAAATAGCCCAGTGAGGGAAGGAAACAAGGGAAAAATAAAATTTTTCAGGAACAGTAACAATATTAAATTGAATAATTCGTATATAAACTACAAAAACTTTAACAAAACAATAGGAAGAGAAATTAGATAGAATAGTGTGCCTGAGTGAACCCTCAATCAAGAGAACTCTAACCCAAGATAGTGGAAGACCATGGTACAAAGGCTATGGCACTACCCAAGACTAAAGAACAATGGTTTGATTTTGGAGTGTCCTTCTCCTAGAAGAGCTGCTTACCATAGCTAAAGAGTCTCTTCTACCCTTACCAAGAGGAAAGTGGCCACTGAACAATTAAATGCAATATTCAACCCCTTGGGTGAAGAATTGTTTGGTAATCTCAGTGTTGTCAGGTGTATGAGGACAGAGGAGAATATGTAAAGAATAGGCCAGACTATTCGGTGTATGTGTAGGCAAAGGGGAAATGAACCGTAACCAGATAGAAGGATCCAATATAGTACTGTCTGGCCAGTCAAAGGACCCCCAAACTCTAGCGGTAGTATCTCAACGGGTGGCTTCCAAATTCTTTCTAGTTGTGTAAATATGCACATTTTTTTATTCATATCCTTCAAATATTAGTTTTTTCCTCCTTTGTAACTAGTGATGATTTCCATTTTGGACTGAACGGTTTCTTACAAAAATTGAAATGACTGATAAAGAAATTTGTTTAAGGAAAAGAAGCGTAAGTTTTTTCTGCCTTTCAAAGTGCAAAACGAAAAGTGAAATGAACAACAGGTTATTAGGTAGTTATATAGGTTTTAACCATATAATCTCGAATATTCTATTTAAAATGCTAAATAAAATGAACAACAGCTTGTTGGGTAGTTATATAGGTTCTAACTGAAAGATCTTTACTAATCTTGAATAACTTATTTAAAAATGCTAAATAAGATAATTTTGCCTGGAAGGCGTTTTGTCCATTAGGCATTTTGTATATTAGGCATTTTGTCCATTAGGCATTATGTTTGTTAGGCATTTTGTCCGTGTTGAGGAATTAGGCCTTTTGTCCTTAGACATTCTGTCCTTAGGCATTATGTCATTAGGCATTCGGTCCTACTATTTGCAAGTCCTTATTGTTGGAAAGGTCCAAGATCCTGTGTCTAAAGACTGTAGTCAACATACTTCTGTAACCTTTGATTGTAGAGGACGAGAAGTTATGCTTATTTCTGAGGTCTAGGAAGAAATCTGCCGTCTGAGTTATAGAGGTACTGGGTGAAGAAACCGAATTAGCTCTACACCATTCACTGAACAACTCCCACTTGGACTGATACACCTTGATGGTAGAAGACCTCCTTGCTCTCGCAATAGCCTTGGCTGCCTTCTTCGAAAAGCCTCTAGATCTAGCGAGTTTTTCGATAGTCTGAAGGCAGGCAGATGTAGAGCTCGGAGGTCTAGGTAGTTTCGTGCCAAGTGAGGTTGTCTGAGAAGATCTGGTCTTAGGGGAAGGCTTCTCGGGACATCTACCATCCATTCCAGTACCTCTGGAAATCAGCTTCTTGACGGCCAGAACGGAGCTATTAGAGTCATCCTGGTTCCTTCGTACGACAAGAACTTCTGCATCACCTTGTATAGAATCTTGAATGGTGGGAATGCATACACCTCCATGTGTGACCAATTCGTTAGGAAAGTGTCTGTGCATGGCCTCGGGATCCGGTACCGGTGAACAGTAGCACTCCAGCCTCTTCGTCTTTGCGGTTGCAAAAAGATCCACGTGAGGACGACCCCATAACCGCCACAGACTCTTGCAGATCTCTGGGTGCAACATCCATTCCGTGGGGAGAACCTGATCTCTCCTGCTGAGTCTATCTGCACTTACATTCTTGACCCCCTGAATAAAACGAGTCAATAATGTCACTTTCCTTTCCTCTGCCCATACGAGAAGAGGTCTCGCTATCTCGTACAGAGACCATGAGTGGGTCCCGCCCTTTTTCGTTATATACAGTAGGCTAGAGCTGTGGTGCTGTCTGCATTGATTTGGACCACTTTGCCCAAGATCTGCTCCTCGAAGACTTTGAGGGCCAGATGTACTGCCAAAAGCTCCTTTTGGTTTATGTGGAGGGTCTTTTGCTCTATCGTCCAGAGACCCGAGAGCTCCTTCTTACCTAATGTTGCTCCCCACCCTGAGATTGAGGCGTCGGAAAACGACACAAGGTCTGGGCTCTTCTGATCTAATGACAGGCCTTCCTTCAGTCTTTGTTCATTGTTCCACCACTGTAGATGCGTCTTTATGGAAGTCGTGATGGGACTGCTTTCCCTATCGAAACTGTCCCCTTTCTTCCAATGCCAATTGAGATGAAACTGAAGGAGGCGTAAATGTAACCTCCCCAGAGACACGAACTTCTCCAATGATGAGAGAGTCCCCAGAAGGCTCATCCATTCCCTCACTGAACTGACGTCCTTCTCTATAAAAGCTCGAAGTTTTAGGAGTACTGTTTGGATCCTTACAGGCGACGGAAAAGTCCGAAAACTCTGACTGTGAATCTCCATCCCCAAATAAAGAATCTACTGGGATAGAGTCAGCTGAGATTTCTTCGTATTCACCAGGAGTCCCAGTTCCTTGGTCAATTCCAATGTAATTTTCAGGTCCTTCAAATAGCAATCAGCTGAGGTGGCTCTTATAAGCCAATCGTCCACGTACAGGGAGGCCCTGATTCTCCTTGAATGCAGCATGCTTGCGACATTCAGCATGAGCTTGGTAAAACAATAGAGGAACTGTGCTGAGACCGAAACATAAGGATCTGAATTGGAAGACCTTGTTTCCGTACATAAACCTCAGATAACGCCTGCAGCTGGGGTGTATTGGAATATGGAAGTAGGTGTCTTGAAGATCTAATGAGACCATCCAATCACCCTTCCTTACCGCTGCCAGAACCGTCTTTTGCGTTTCCATGGTAAACTTCGTGTTCTGGACGTAGCCATTTAGAACACTTATGTCCAGAACTGGTCTTCATTCTCCCGAACTCTTGGGTACTAAGAATAGTCGGTTGTAAAACCCCGGAGATGTTAAATCCTGCACCCTTTCTATCCCTCGCTTCTCCAGTAACAGAGACATCTGAAGCCGCATGGCCTGCCTCTTTGTCCCCTCCCTGTATCTGGGCGAAAGATCCACTGGATCTGTGACTAGTGGAGGATATGATAAAAATTGTATTTTGTACCCCTCCTTCAACACTAGGACGGACCAAGGGTCCGCACCATTCTTCTCCCAGGCCTTCCAGAAGTAATTCAGCCTGGCCCCTACTGCTGTCTGAATGATAGGACAGTCAGACTCTACCTCGGCCAGTCTTGGCTCCTCTCTTCTTAGGTTTCCTCCCGTTGGACCTGAAGGAACCCCTTCCGGTAGGTTTACCACGAAAGGGCTGAGAGGGTCGTACCCCAGAAGTACCTTCTTTTGGTTTACGGGACGAAAAAGAAGAAGGTAGAACTTTCCTGGCCGTATTGGTCACTAGATCCTGCGTAGCCTTTTGGGTTAGAGCAGTGGCAGCCTCCCCTACCAACTCTTGTGGGAATACAGTAGAGGACAGTGGAGAGAATAACAATTCCGATCTCTGGTAAGGGGAAACTCCCGCTGAGAGAAAAGAACATATAGTGGCCCTCTTCTAAAACACTCCAGCCGTGAAAAGACCAGCCAACTCGTTAGAGCCATCCCTAATTCCCTTGTCCATACAGGACATCAAATGAATAAGACTGCTAGTGTCCGAGCCTTTCATTTTAGAGATATTTTTCCCTAGGGTTCCCAAAGACTAATCAAAATAGTTAAAGACCTCAAAGGCCCTATACAAGCCTTTAAGTAGATGATCAAACTGTCATAGACCACCACACTTTCGTTTTCCTAAAGGCCAGACGACGAGAGGAGTCCACAAGACTCGAGAAATCTCCCTGGGCAGAGGCAGGAACCCCCAAGCCCAGAACTTCCCCTATCTCATACCAAATATTGGATTTGGAAGCCAATCTTGCGGGTGGAAAGGCAAAGCCCATCTTGCCAAGAGTCCTCTTTGATTCCAACCAAGATCCCATCAGTTATAAGGGTCTTTTAGAAGAGCATGAGAGTACCATCTTAGTAAAAATAGGCACTTTAGTAGCCTTCCCTAAGGTAAATTCCGATGGGGGTGAACGAGGAGCCACAGGAGTAAAGGGGTCTGGAAAGAGTCCCGTGAAAATTAACATTAATTTTTTAAGATCCACTGACTGTTGATAATGTTTCTCTTCTTCTCCTTCCGAAACAGCTTCCAACGGTTCGTCCAGGTTGGATACCTCCTCCGGTTCATCTTCTGGCAGTGCAGCTGTTGCTGCAGCCTGAACCAAAGGGTCAGAGTCGAAATGAGAACGTTTACGATGTTCAACATCTCCTTCTATTAGACGATTAATTGTCTTTCGTTTAAAATCGCATACAGTCTGGGAAACAGCATCCAACTGAATTGGAGAGGTCGAGGTTGACTGATGTGTGACGCCATGAATGGACTGACGCTCGGCGTCAAGGATCAACTGACGTGAGCCGTCGCGTGGACGCCTAGTGTCCGCTTGCTGTTGACGCTGACGCTGACTTTCTATGCCGTCAAGAGTCGACTGGCGTGAGCCGTCGCATGGACGCTTAGCGTCCGCTTGCTGTTGACGCTGACGCTCCGTTGCATCATAAGGAGACTGACGAGAGCTGTCATGGTGACGCGTTGCGTCCACTTGCCGCCGCCGCCATTCCGCATCTCGTTCATTACCATCCTGTCCAAGATGAACATCAACACTTTTAGCCGAAAAACGTTAAGATGATTTTTGTCTGGCAACAGCTCCCTGATGCGACCCATCTAACTCAACCTGCCATTGAACACTACAACTGGGAGATCGCCTATGCGATAACGCGTCAGCGCCCGAGACCACAGGCCGCCAGTGCGACAACGGGTCCAGAGACTGACGCCCAACTGCAATGCTAACCGCAGGTTGATAAGACCGCATCAACGACGAGAGCTGTTGTTTCATTCCCAAAAGCATAGACCATTTAAGGTCACTGCTATGCGATACATTAGACTCCTTTTCTAATGGGAGATCGCCTTCTACTTCGCTATCAAAACGCTTCCCACTTTCAGGTGACGAAAGCCAGTCTGACGGAAGTGGCAGTGCATGAACTGTCGCATCAGAAACTGGCATAAATTCAGAATCAGACTGTAACACATCGACATCTACAACAGGACTTCTGTCAGAGCGTTTCGCAAGTGTGCAACCATCAGGAGAATGAAAACGCTCTGGCGTATCCAAGGTACTACGGCCTGGTTTACGCGGAGGCGATTCGTGACGCTGAACGATCGCGTGAGACTTCCTTTTAAGCAGTCTGGAAGCGTGACGCCAGGTCTCACTAAACGAACCTTCATTTGATGAAGGTGATAACCCACCAACCTCATCTTTTCTATGATGAGGGTGAGTGACCTGTGTTATGACAGCAGGAACGCTCGAGGGGACGTCTGTACGATTGATGAAGCTTCTCGTTCCCTTTTGCCATCCAACATTACTTCTCCCATGGGTTCGGGAGCTTGAAAGAGGTCGTAGGCTGGGCGAACGACAGGAACGTGCAGACGCACCCTCCACAACACTAAACACATTTGAAAAACTTTTCTTCGCATTTGGTTGGTTTTTCAGCACATTGATTTCGGACAAAATCTGATTTTTGTCTGCCGCTAAAGACTCAACTCTTTCACCAAGAGCCTGAATCGTGGTAAACATATCCTTCATAGAAGGTTCCTTCTGTTGGTGATCTACCACTATGAGGGAAGGAATATGATCAATGACATTAGGTAAGGACAAATCAACAGAACCAGATGAACTGCGCCTAACCCTGTCCCTCTCTAACCCTTTAATGTAACGTTCGTAAGTTACCCACTTGCTATCAATTAATGAAATGCACTCATCACACCAATCCTCAAAAGAACAAGACTTTCCCCTACATTCAATACAAATACTATGAGGGTCTACAGAAGCATTAGGAAGTCGAGTACGACCTTTAACACACTTCCGAATTACAGGGGAGGAGTCGGCCATATTGAATTGTTAATAGAGACCGAAAACATAAAACAAAGGTTAAATTATTTAAAATAACCCCAAACAAAAAGATTTCAAGAAAAAACGAAAAAGTAATCAATTAAGCGAGAGCCCAAACTCAAAAAACGTAGTACATCACCAAATAACGTCCAAAACAGATTAAGTTAACGAGAGAATTTCCGATAGTTCAGCCAGCAATGGCGGCAGGAGAAGGTCTGAAGGGTTTGGTATATTTCTACCTGAATACCGCGAGGGCGCTAGTGTACTGTACACCTGGCATATCTGCGATAGCCGCGAGATTATGAATTTTCTGCCGGGCGCCTAGGGACTTTAGCCATTCTTATATAACCTGCGGGTAAGTTTTATATTCAAGAATAAAAGGTAAAATATTCTAGGACCTTTCCGATACACATCCTACTCCAAGGAATCCATAAAAGTTCTATACACCCGTTAAAAGTAAGACTAAAAAATAAACTCATATAGAAGAAGTTAACTAATCCAGCAAAACATACAAATATTGTATATGTATACTAACATTTTAGCCGGTTTGCTGATGAGCCGTTCCAAAGTCAACAAAGACTTGACTACTTGTTTCAGATGTTAAAACCTGCTGTTCCTGTTTCACTTTGTACTTCCAGTGGGAACATTGGCTCCTATTGTGCCGTAGAGGTCTTTCCAGTGCTTGAGATATCTCCAATATCCACATCTGTTCTTGTCTGTTTTTCTAAAAAAAAAAATACATAATTTTTAATATACTTTTTTGATTGAACGTTTTACAACATATTCCAACTTAATTTTCAGCATATATGACTGTGGTAAACCAATTCCATTACATAAACACCTGTTATCATAAACTCATTACTTGTACTAAACCCACAGTCACAAATTGAAAATCCATATTTCACTTCTGCCTGTTTGATGAATACATTAGAACTCTTTAAACTATAAAAATCAGGAAATCTAGACTTGGGTAATTCTTTAGGTTACTTTATAAGGTAGAAAGATCCGAGCCAAATTATAAATTTCTATTGGTAAAGTCACAGAAGGATGAAATTCGACTGGCAATTCCTGTGAAACACAGATGATCATTTACTTTAGCAGATGACATTTGAGTTGGAATGAAGGAAGAGTTGAGAGGAGGTGGAAGATGATTCCAATACATCTCCAAAGCACTGAAATATCCGAAAACTTGGGACTCGTGAAAGTTGCCAGGGAAGCTACCTTGCTCATTCTTATTCTTACCTATCTTAACTATTCCTCAGAAAAAAAAAAATACTTTATACATATGACATAACTTGTCATTACCAAAGTGATGTAATATTAAGGAAACTTGCTTATTCTTCTGACTGGTAGACAAGAAAAACCTGATATCTCACTATTCGGTCTCTCCCGTCCCTTTGGTAGGGGAGAGGACGTAGTCATACCCTGGTGAGATGCGGTCCCCTGAAAGGTATACTTGGAAACCACAATCTTCCACAAATTGCGGAAATTGGCGTGTTGTAGTTAGGAAAGAGAGAGAGGTGAGGAAGG
>NC_090732.1:151601407-151606407 GCF_036898095.1 Palaemon carinicauda
AGACTCCCTTTTGCCTTTGAGTGTTTTTCAGTCCTCCTTTGGTCAGCCATCCACATCGCTGAAACTGACAGCGACCGGCAACAGATCTTGTGGCTGGGTTGAAGCTTGAATGATTCATTCTCCCCTTCCATTTGGACCCTCATTCCAGAGGAAGGCAGTAGGATTAATATACCTACGCCCTTATTTATGGTACATAGTTACATTAATAAGGCACCCCTTCACTCCATGCTCTCTCTCTTTCTGTCGGCTAGTCCCGTCAGGTACATGCTGCCAGCTGGACCGATGCCGCCAGGTGCTTGCCTAGCCGGTAACACGCCGGCTGAACTACAGTGTATGATTATACAGTAGCCAGTATATTTGCAGTATAGATATACTGCAGACAGAAAACTATAGTATATATCATACAGTAGTTTATATTTCCAACATGCCTTGTGTGTCCTTTCACAGTCTATTGTTGAAACCAATTTTATATTGAAGTGAAGTATTCCTTCAATACACTGATAAAGTCATCAGTTTATAGCTTACCCCACAATATTAATACCTTTTATGGAAAGGCTAGTGTTAGTATGCACTAATTCTGTCCCTAGAGGTTAGAACCCTTCTCTATTGAGTTCCCTTAATAAGGAAACCCTAACATTAATATTGGGGGAGGTCACAGCAGTTGGCTGGATAGCAGACACAGGTATGTGTCTTTCCTATTTCTTTACTAGCTTACTATCCTAAGCTATAATGGTTAAGTTACCATATATTGCATATAACCTGTTTACCAAGTGTGATAAACAACCGCATACTAATTTATATTTCCTTTCTTTACAGGAGGAGCCCCAAATGAAGTGCGAGGTGATCTACTATAACCACAAGAGTAGGAACTTTTGTGGTCACACTATATGCAGGACTCATGCCGCTTGCGCCATCATCACTGACACCATGCAGTACTGGGACCCCCAGAACTGCAACGTCTGCTCGGCCGTGGTGGTCGAAGCCTTCAGCGACCCCAAGTCAACGGAGTCGAGTGATGCAGCACGAGAAAAGCTGTGCAAGTGGATCGAGTGCTCCAAAAGAACTCTCCTGTACCGTACCTGCCCAACGACATGATGCGTAGTTTGCTGTACCCAAAGGCTGGTGGTGAAGCTGTCGTGCCCCAAACACGACCCAGACCTCCTTGTGTCCAGATTGCAATTGAGACGGACGTCAGTGAGGCGATGCAAGGCATGGACATCCACCAGGAGGAAAGGATGTCTGAAGTGTCTATGGACACTGAGAAGGATCTCCTTAGGGATGATCCCAAGGAGGAGTCTACTCTAACTCCCAAAGGAGAAGAAGAGGTCGAGTCGTCGATAGTGGGGGAGCCCCTTCCACATGTGCCGGCACTAGAGCTGACACCATCTACGTCTTCAGCTACTAACCCTCCATTGGACGCCATGAGCCAAGCAGTTTTGGCTCATATCACGACGCTCATGGAGAATATTCACAAACAAGGGAAAACAAGGGGAGAGAAGCTCGAATAATCACTCTGTGAAGCCCGGATCACCACCTCACAAGGGTTATTCAAGCGACCCAGAGTTCAAAACCTGCCATCCTGCTCCTAGACTAATCCCTAGAGGTACGCGGAGTATATGCCGATTACCAACGGCAAACTCTACATCTCAGAGTAGATGGGAGCCGTCCCTCTAGACGATATCCAGTTCTGGCCGAGCTTCAATGCTTACCCTGACTGCTTCATTTGACTGAAGCATGAGCCAGCGTCAAAGGAGGAGATGGAACCGAAGGAGGTCATGGTTTCTGACCACGATAAGGCACAAGCTCTCTTGTCGAGCAGCCAGAAGGCGGCGGGTTACATTAACTCGAAAGTGTCCGTATTGAGCAAGAAACACCCTACCTTTCTTGCTCCTGCTTCAAGAGCCTTCCCCTTTACGTCGAAGGCATTCTGGGCTATTGCCAAGGCATTGGAGGCAGGCAAACCATGCCCTGCACTAGAGGAGTGTAGGTCTTTGTCGTTAGCCCTGCCCATGGATGAGAAGGAATGGAAGGAAGTCCATCTAACCTTCACAGTAGGGAAGCTAGATGCAGATATCGTGGGACGACAGTTCAGCGAGAATTCCCCTAAGCTGTCAGACTTTCTCTTGCGTAGGGAGCAAGAGACAAAGTAGAGGCTTGCCGCCTCCCTATCCCTACAGAACTGCATCGAGATGTGTGCAGGCCACAAAAGCACCCTAGACATGCTCACAGTCCTGGCCAAAATGCATATGGCCACCTTAGTGAAGGACTTGTACAGCTTCATGAAAGCTAGGAGAGCCTGTAGAGAGTTTGTGTAAAACACAAACCCAGAAAGCTGATTTTTTCCAACATCTGGGGTAAAGACCTCTTCCCAAGTGAAGCAGTCAAAGAGGTAGTCGTGAAAGCCGTCACGGAGAATAGGAACCTTCTCCAGAAGTAGGGTATCTCTTCAAAGAGGAAGTCTTCCCCGGATGCGGGTCCCCAACCTAAACGAAGTCGAAGAAGCCAAGACTACCATCTTGGCCTGCCCAGTCACCATGACTGCAGTGCCCCAAGTGGTTGCTCAACCACAAACCCTATTCCAGGTGGTAACTCAACAGCTGGTTGCCCAGTCACCAGCGTTCAACCCAGGGTTTGAGAGGCAAACCACTACCTTTCGCCCTAAAGGAAGAGGCTCCCGACAAGAGCTCCTCAAGACATCCTTCCCGAGGAAGGGGGGGGGGACGCGGTCAGGGGGGCAAACCCTCAGAACAACCTAAGCAATGAGATGCTTCAGGTAGGAGGGAGGCTCCAATACTTTCAGGATCGTTGGGCCTTCGATCCCTGGGCCCACAGCCTAATCAAGAATGGACTAGGATGGAAATGGAACAAGTCTTCATCATCATTTCCTCAATTCTTCCAACACTCTACCCCCTTATTGGAAGAATATACCTTAGAACTCTTGAGCAAGAAGGTTATAAGGAAAGCAAAGTCCATCAAATTTCAGGGAAGGCTGTTTTGTGTTCCCAAGAAGGACTCTGACAAACTCAGAGTCATTCTGGACTTGTCGCCACTCAACAAGTTCATCGAGAACAGCAAGTTCCGGATGTCAACCCTTCAACACATAAGGACCCTGTTACCCAAAGAGGCGTACTCAGTCTCAATAGACCTGGCAGATGCTTACTGGTACCTCTCAGTCAGCCGCCCCCTCTCCTCATACCTAGGGTTCAAGTTACAGAAGAAAAAGTATGTCTTCAGACCCATGCCCTTCGGAGTAAACATAGCCCCAAGGATATTCACGAAACTTGCAGACGCAGTCATTTAACAACAACGCCTGGAAGGCGTTCAGGTAGCAGCATACCTCGACGACTGGCTGGTGTGAGCAGCATCCAAGACTGCTTGTCTGCAAGCATCTAAGAAAGTGATCCAGTTCCTGGAACATCTGGGATTCAAGATCAACTTCAAGAAGTCTCGATTCTCTCCAGCTTAAGAGTTTCAATGGCTGGGAATCCATTGGAATTTGAAGTCACACCGCCTCTCCATTCCTCCAAGGAAGAGGAGAGAGATCGCGGGGTCTGGCAAGAGACTACTGAAATCCAACAGGATCTCAAGATGCCAACAGGAAAGAGTACTGGGCTCTCTCCAGTTTCCAGCAGTAACAGACCCAGTGCTAAGAGCACAGCTGAAAGATGCGTCAGGAGTCTGGAGAAGATACGCATCAAACGCTCGAAGAGATCTAAAAAGACTGATACTGACCTTACTACGATCACTTCTCAAGCCATGGTCGAAGGTCAAGAGCCTAACGAGGACTGTGCCCTTGCAATCACCTTCCCCATCAGTGACCATCCACACAGATGCCTTGACGGAAGGATGGGGAGGTCACTCCCATCAAAGGAAAGCCCAAGGGACTTGGTCACCCCTGTTCAAGACCTTTCACATCAATATTCTCGAGGCCATGGGAGTCCTCTTGACGCTGAAGAAACTATCCCCTCGCAGATCAGCCCAGATCAGGCTGGTCTTGGACAGCGAAGTGATGGTGAGATGTCTGAACTGACAAAGCTCGAGATCACCCCACATCAACCATGTGATATTAGCCATCTTTCGTTTAGGGGAAAAGAAGAGATGGCACCTATCAGCAGTTCACCTACAAGGGTTCTGCAATGTGACCGCGGACGCTCTATCCAGGTTAAAGCCGATAGAGTCAGAATGGTCCCTAGACGCAGACTCATTCTCCTTCATCTTGGTACAAGTCCCGGAACTGCAGATTGACCTCTTTGCGACGAGCGACAACAAGAAACTACCTCGATATGTGGCCCCATACGAGGACTCTATAGCGGAGGCAACGGACGCTATGTCCCTCGATTGGAACAAATGGAGCCGGATCTTCCTGTTCCCTCCAACCAATCTCCTGCTGAAGGTCCTCAACAAGCTGATATCCTTCAAGGGAAAGGCAGCTCTAGTAGCCCCCAAGTGGCCCAAGAGCAACTGGTTCCCTCTGGTAATGGAACTGAACCTGAGGCTGGTCCCTCTACCAAACACAGCTCTATCTCAACTGGTTCAGAGGTCGACTGTCTTCGCTTCATCACAGAGAAGCGAAAACCTTCATCTCACGATTTTCTTGCCTTAGCGGTAAAGAAAAGATTTGGGATCTCAAAAGGCAATATAGACTTTTTAGAAGAATACAAGTCAAAGTCAACCAAAAGACAATACAAATCATCTTGGAAAAAGTGGGTTGCTTTCGTCAAAGCAAAAAAGCCGAAAGAAATCTCAATAGACTTCTGTCTGTCCTTCTTCATCCACCTTCATGAACATGGCCTGGTTGCCAACAAAATAACTATGTGCAAGTCAGCCTTGACTAGACCTCTTCTATATGCCTTCCAGGTGGACCTGGTGAACGAAATCTTTAACAAGATCCCGAAGGCATGCGCTAGACTTAGACCTGCAGCCCTCTGAAGCCCATTTCATGGTCCCTGGACAAGGTTCTACACTATGTTTCAACCTTGAACAATGAAGATTGTTCTCTT
>NC_090732.1:151613907-151663907 GCF_036898095.1 Palaemon carinicauda
ATATAAGTAATGAATAGGAAATTAAGACTCATGAAAGAGGTAACATAGATTATATATTTGCCTTCTTTTTATCTCAATTGTTACTGGGTAGACAGATGCACCAAAACTCATAGGCTGTTTCATATTGCGACAAACATATGAACTAACAAACGTATTTATTTATAAAACTCAAATACCTTTCCCTTCTTTTACGCATGTAAAAACCTACATGTTCCCCTCTTTAATAAACACGCTCATGTACATTTGCATATCCCTGAAAACAATTTAAGGTAAGACATTTTTGTAGTACTGCTGATATTCTGATAAATCAATGCAAGTAATGCTGAATTTTGCCGGTAGGTGGATGAGAGGATGCCTCCTTGCTGCTGGTTTCCCCTCTTGTGAAACTGGGCAATACTGCATATGTGATCGTAATAAATAAAGAATACCGTGTGATTCCGAGTTTCCTAGATAATCATGGAGCCATATGTAAGCGACTCGTAGCCTAATTATAATAATAAGCGCTTAAAAACTTTTCAACTTGCCAAGCCTATGGTGTAAGCACGATCTAGGTAAGTAGCTAGCCGTGGATGTGAGAGATAACAAATTGGCTACATTGCATAACCCAATGATTGAGTGCTTTACAAACACTGAAATATAAATCAGCGTAGTGAAAAAAAAGTAACAAAAATTTTACTTTTAAATATAACTACGCAAATCATACGCAATTGGGGCAAGAGCAAAATAAGACAAATTTCCCGTCCAACAAAGTCAAAAATATAACTGAAACCACGAAGAAAATGGCAGATACACACGCAAATAGTCTCTCTTGAAAATGAAGTTTGTTACATAATTTTCTAGTGGTAAGAGGTTTTCCAAAGGATTGCCCCAAACAAATACCTGCTTTTAAAGACTTTTGTGCCATTGTTAATGGACCAGAAAATCTTATTTACAACAGAGGAGCATCCCTGCAATAAGAATATTTCCTTTCTCCTTTCATTCTTGGGAAAATAAAATCCCCTTCTCTAACGTGTATTCCAGCTGTAAGAGATAGCCTAAGGTGGGGTTGGGAGCGAAAGAATAAAATAGTGGAAAGAATTTAGTCTATACAGAGTATTTTTTTTTCTTTTTTTTCTTTTTTTATTTATTTTTTTTTTTTGCTTTACACGGCAATGGGAAGGCAATCCAGGGCCTTTATTTTAGCATAAACACAAAAAGAAAAAGCCTCACATCTCCAGATACAGAAAAACTGAGAACATATAACAATGATGTAGCATAATTACCTCGTTATTACGAAAGGCTATCTTACAAGTTGAGTCGTCGAATTATTCTCAATTCTCAACAATAGTTTCTAATTAGATAAGTCTTTAATGAAGGCTTCACTAACTCTAAATTATCCCTTTATTCCATCTACCCTTCGGTAATACTTTGATATTCTACACAAGTGGAAGGTTTTACATCATATTCTATGTTTAAGAAAAAAAAATACCTCTAATTTATAAGAGCTGGAGGTGTTCATAGGCACGAGAAAACTTTCTTCAAGGAATAATTTCTACCTGTGGAAGTTTTTTTAAGCAATTTCCTTTGAACTTCTAAAGAAAATATTTCAGTCATAATTTAACTGTTTTAGCTATATCATGAATAAAATTCTTGTACATTTCTCTTAGGGAGAAAAATTAACAAATGTCTTCCCCATGTTTATAGGAATATAATGTTGATTCTACACATTTGTTACATCTCGAATTCCCAACGTCTTTACTTGTATTATGCACCACTATTCTGCCTTCCTTTAATTTTCATTGGTAGCATACCACCCAGACACCAGGATAAGAGTCTCATTGGTATTTATATTTAGAAATTATATTCTATGACAGTTTTTTATAGTTAACGACCCACTATTCTAATTGCATGTAAACGTTTACAAATAATAATAATAATAATAATAATAATAATAATAATAATAATAATAATAATAATAATAATAATAATAATAATAATAATAATAATAATAATAATAATAATGCTGATGTTGATGCTGAAGTAGGCCCTCTTTTAAGAAATTGGAGTTAAAGGCGATAGCTTTTTCAGTGGTATTTAACTTGAGAGAAACTTTTTCATGTTCTGAATAGTTTTTTTTTTTTTATTATCGTATGGAAGGAGAGGAATATGCATATCCTTCTTATTTTAACTACAATAAACATTTTAAAAATAATGACAGGAATCAGTATCGTATGGGGTTCCGGGAGACAATTAAAAGTAGGTCCAAATTCGGTGGTTGGTTCCAGCGGAAGTACTCTTGAGAGTAGTGCAACATTCCGAGCAATACTTACAGTATCATCAATCTCGGGTACACCGAATTATGTGACTCGTTCGTTCGTTCGAGATTGTTTTGAGCTTTCGCCCCGGACAGGGGCTCATAGACTAAAGTCAAAGCCCCCAGGGACACAAATGTCCCCTGTGGGCTGTGGTTTTAGTCTAAGAGCCCCTGTGTAAGTTGTTGAACTGATATTTATAGAGAAAATCAAGGTGATCCACTTGGGATGCTGAATTTTCATTGGTCGGTTAGACCACAAGAACGGAGATAGTATCTGTAGGAAGACTACTTATTGGTCCAGACGAGCTGCTCTGGGTTTAGGCCATTCGTTTGTTGTCGATTGCCTGGTAATTATACCCAGACGGAGCTCTTTAGACTCATGGTCTTAGCCCCTAAGGTGAAGTGCGAAAGTTCCTGATAGCCTTTGCCCTCGGCATCCGTGGTGAACTGTAAAAGTTTCTCCTGACTTTTGCCTTCGACATCAAACAGGATCTTCAAGCGTATTAGTAGTAAAGTTTTACAGCCAAGAGTCCCATTAACGACATGGCGGACGGTCCCCTTAAGGAGGATTCGGATAAGGTTTTCTGGAGTAAGTATTTCTTCAAGTTGGCTAGAGAATGGGTGCAAGTAGGAGGGGATAAGATTAGAAGGAGGAGTTGTGGTTAGCACATGCTTCGTTGGTCGGAGTAGGTGTAGTTATAGGTAAGACAGGGATAAAAGGATTAGGAATGGTGAAAAGATTACTATGACGTTTTTCAGAACGTGTCCAGTTAGGTTTAGGAAGCTGGTGGTGCTGTGAAGATGGTTGAAAAGGGTAAGCTAGTGGAGTCAAGTCATCTTCATTGCTGCTATTTTTACCAGCCTGTTTCAAGCATGGTAAGTGAGGGAACAATTAGGTCATCTGGCTCTAGCAGATTTGCCTTCATTGAAGACGCCAATCCAGGTCTGGGTTTGATGTTTCCAGCTACAGATAGCACAGGTCGTGGTGCTCGAGCAGTCATTACAATGGTGCCCTAAGTGCTGATAATAGCAGCATCAAAAAGGTTCAGGTTTGTAGTTTACAATAGAAATGTTTTCCAATATTCATCTGTCTATTAGTGCAGGGATATGACCAATGAAAGTGGCAAGTACATTCTTTTTAGGGATTTCTATCTGATTCTGCACTACACATTCGCTACATAGGTGAGTGCAGTGATGATGTGCAATAGTATGGTTACAGGGAAGTTGTGCTTTATTGATTTTTGCTGGATCAGTTTCAAGGAGCCTGAATCTTTCTTGGTCCTTTGGGGGCGAGGACCAGGTCACCCTTGAGATTGGGTGTAAGTGTGAAATTGATTGACGGTTTGGAAGCTGCAAGGGCTACAACTATAGCATACAAGGTGCATAAGTGCTTGAATTTTGGTAGAGCCTGACAGGATTTCTCTTTTTCTTCGTGAAAGGCATGTCGCATTCAGAGCAGGACTTTCAATTGAAGTAGTAGGTGGTTGCTCTAGGAAGTAAGCTGGAGGTCGTCATTTGGAAACGCAGGTGTCTTTTTGGTGTTTACTACTACTACTACTTTTTCTTCGACCTTCATTACAAAGATGGGAGAGTTGCATGCTCAGGGTTGATTGTTGTATACATAACACTGATTGCAAGCACAGTGATCATCCTTGAAGAGAAATGGGCAATATTAAATGTTAGGTGGGAGGCTTCTTGGAGGGGATCTCTTATCCCTGACATAATGTGAAGTTGCTCAGAAAGCCGCAAAGGCTGAAATCTATTGCTGAATATCTCAGGAAAACAGCAAGGCTGAGAGGTGGATTGAAAATTTCAGGAACTGCATTTGGGTCGAGAAGTGAAGTGAACTCAAGGATTCCCCGGCAATAAAGCCAAGGTCATCCGAGCTGTTTCTCTAGGCTCAGTATTTGTCCATACAGGCAGCCTGTCTACCTAACCCACGGTCTCGGCATGTAACTGGACCGTAGACTCTCCGTCCATTGCTAAACTGCTGCTGTCATCATTATGAGTGGCAGGGGTTGCCACTTGCTGTCAGGTAGTAGGCAAGAAGTATTTCATGTGGATCCCCTAATGAGAGATCCCTAATGAGAGTGACTTTCTATCATTACTTTTCAACTTTATATGGCAGTAATATAAGATTATGAATATTCCGTCCCTTCCAGTCAAGCAGATCGTCAGACAAGGACGTTTCTAATAGCCTGTCACAACAGTAAATGTCTGTAACTTACCGCATTGTTAAAAAAAAGTAAAATGAATAAAAATAAGATGTAAAATTCAAAACAAAGTCGACCAGAAACAAAGAATTACACATATCTGACATCAACCTGCAATGTGCCAAACTATGGTAATCTGTTGGTCCAATATGTATTTTATTATTATTCATACCAACCTCCAAAAATTAAAGCGAGAAGGAGTGCATTCAAAAGTTTATATAGCTCATTATATAAATGTCCTTTAGAAAATTCTTCTTTGAACAATCTGAAGACGGATAGTTTCACAGTAGTTTAAGGTAAATTAGTATGACCAAGAAAGAAAACCAACAAAAGTCAAAAGGAGAAATTATGGTTTGATAAAAAAAATCATATTCAACAGTAACATGATGGGCGGGGCGAGCAGTTGACCACATGCTCTAGGACTGCCCCATTGGTGACGTCGCTGGCCTCGATGGAAAGAAGGAGAGATCTATGTGGCATAGGAGAAGTGAGAGCAACTTAAGTTGATAGGGCATTCTTTTTGTTGCAGAAGGACGTTTCTTGAAGGAGACCCCACGACCCCACTTCAGATTTTTTAGCTTGCTCTTAAGGGATGCATAGAGTGGGACAAGAGTGGCAGTGATGGCTGGCAGGAAACGGTGATAATAATTGATCGTGAACGAGAATTCTTGCAGTGCTTTGACGGTCAATATCATGGGAAAGTTCAGAACGACTACTACCTTCTCAAGGAAGGGGTCGACTCCTTCAGGAGTGATGCGGTGCCCTAAGAACGATACCTCATTTGCGCCAAAGGTACAATTGTCATACCGGACTACAAGGCCATTCTGGTGTAGGGGATCGAGCACGATGCGTAGATGACGGAGGTGTTGCTCTTTGGAGGAAGAGAATACGAGTATGTCGTAAACCAAACATGCACAGAAGGAGAGGTCCCCGAAGATGCTGTCCATGATGCACTAAAGAGTGGCCCCAGCATTACAAAGGCCAGAACAGGAGTAATTAATGGTGTAACATACACAGAAGGGGAGGTCCCCTAAGATCCCGTCAATGAGATGTTGAAAAGTGACCCCAGCATTACAAAGGCCAGAACAGGAGTAATTAAAGGTGTGAAGTATGTACCAAAAAAGGTGGTTATGGTGGTCTTGGGGATGTCTTCTGGTTTCATGGCACCTGATAATACCTCTTCAGAAGGTTGAACGTGGAGAAAGCCTTCGCTTTGTGCCAGTAAGAGGTCACATCAGCGATGTTTGGTAGGGGGTATTGATCCGGTTCTGTCTGCATGTTCAGGCACTTTAATACCCACACGGATGCATAGAGCCATCTTTCCTCAGGACGATGTGAAAGGGTGACGACCATGGGCTAGAGGCCTTTTAGCAAAGGTCAGTTTCTGCCATTTTAGCGAACATTCGTTTAGCAGCTGCTAAACGATCTGGTGCCAGACATCTGAATCTGGTGAACATTAGGGGCCCCGTCGTCTTGATATGGTGATAAATACCGGGTTACCGGGTTTCAAAGGAACTACGTGCGTTTGATAAAGTTTTGGATGGTAAACTTCTGGGTATAATGTGAGGAGGTGGGTGTAGACATCCGTGGGTGCGCTGATGTGGAGAGTGAGGTCAGAGAGGGCGGATGAAAGGGACATTGAGGAATACGAATCTGCATTGACTAACCGTAGTTGAGGCACATCGACCAGAAGGTGGAAGTGTGAGAGGAAAATAGCACATAGGACGGACAATGTATCGCAGATCAGTTGGCAGCTACCTGGTGGATGTCCCCAGACTTAGACAGATTATGTTGTGTCCTGGAGAGTGGCCTTGACAGAAGACAACGGCAAGCACCCATGTCTACCAAAAACTGCACGCCTGTATCATTGTCATGTAAAAAGAAATGATTAGTGACAGGAGAGGCCACCGCTGCAAGCGATGGCCAACTTACACGTTTTTTGTCTACTGACAACTATTAGTACATTTCTTCACAGTAGCCCGAATTGGAGTGGAAGTAGCATAACTTCCGCCGATGGTCATTAGTAAAGGTCGTTGGCTGGGGCGTAAGTGAGTGGTGGATGGTGTGCGGTTTTGTCCCGCGTTCCGGCACTGAACGGGGTGGGCGTCTGTATTCTACCGCATTGTGGAGGTGCTGATGAAGAAAATGAAGGTGGTGAAGTGCTGTCTATGAGGGCATCGACTTAGGTCATCAGGTCCTTCATGGCAAAATATCAACATCAGGGATGGCCGCTCGTAAGGGATCGGGTAGGTGCCATAACCAAAGGGCTCACAGTAGATTTACTTCATGAGGAGAGCCGTCTGCGGTAGGTTGCAGATGAGCAATACTGGTCATTTCCCTAAAGGGCAAGTGAAGCACTTTGGTTCCCAATAGTTGTTGAGAGAGCAAAAAACGTTTTGCTATGCGGGCAGATGGCGATGGCGAATACTGCTCTAGGAGGTATGATCTGATTGCGTTGTACGTTATTTGTTTCCCCCCTGCTCACATAGCCAATCGAATATTCCAGGAAAAGTGTCCTCGGGGATCACTGCGAGAACATAATCTGGTTTAGTAATTGACTGAGTCACGCCCTTGATGCGAAACAGGAATTCAGCACATTGGTACCAAACGGTAGTTTCAGGGGCGTGGCGTTGACAATAGAGTCAGTATCTGGGGGCGGCATCATCTAACGATAAGACACAGCAGTGTAGGGCAAAGCGGGAAGGAGCTGGACACTAGTGGTCACCAAAGTGCGGAGGCACTAGTTAGGTATTAACTGATAAGTGTGGTGAATGCAACTAACTTTTTTTGGACGGCGCAACAGTATATATAAAACCCGATCCAGCCAAGAGCGGCACAAAAACTCAAACACAATGAGACAAGTATATACAGACATTAACAAGTTATTAGTGCGAGGGGAGAGTGATAAGACTATATATATATATATATATATATATATATATATATATATATATATATATATATATATATATATATATATATATATATATATATATATATATATATATATATATGAAAAAAAAAAACAGAAATAATGTTACAGTGTACGAGCGTAAGTGATGAGCATGTGGTACACTGTCTGTCCTAGAAATAGTTTGAAAAACCAATGACAAACTTTATTGGCAAAGAATGGTACAAAATTTATATTCGAGATTTTCTCAAACGTATATATTTTGATATCTAATGAATAAAGGGTTATTCAAATACTAACAAAAATAACAATAAAAAATTAATAAGTATATGAATTAACATTAGGATCAAAACAACACTATTATATTCCTCGCCATCTTTGATCAATTAGTTCAGATTTTTCCTTTCTAGCACGTCTCGGCTTCTTCCTTATAAAGGGAAGGACACGATCAACAAGATATTGTTCAAGATCAATTACAAGCGCGTGACAGACGTGAAAATGAAAGACTGACTCCACTTAATTAAAGCGCTAATGACTGAAGTCACCAGATGGTGTCTAGTGACCCTGTGAATAAAACCAGATCATTGCCTCAAACGTGAAGCTCAGCTAAAAGGAAAAAAAAAAAACAATGATTTCCAACATTGCGAAAGCCTTGTATTATATCGTGGAAGGTGAGGAAATTATGCAACGTTGTAAAATCTTAGGATGTTGATATCTTCCCCTTGATTCTAATTCTAGTGTTATTTATTACTGCTGTTGCTACTTAAATTTCAAATGTTACTGTAGTTTCTACTCCCATCTTTACTACTGCTACTACTACAACTACTGTTACTAACACTATTAAAGATATCTATGATAATAATAATGATAACAATGACAATGCTAATTACATACATATTATTCAACCGAAAAGTTTATTACCCAGGGAAAAACTCTTTAGCATTGCACAACAATTGTATTTCCAACCTTTTTCTGCATTTAGCAACATAAAAACCTCACCCCAACGAGAAGGGCATTCTGTCACACAGTTACAAAAGTAAATCTTCCACTACAAGTTCAAATTAGGGAGAACTCAAGCTTCATTTGCATATCAATAAGGTTTCGGAAAGGAGAGGATTTCTCTACAGAGAGTTATTCCTGTGGTAAATTATTCAAATGTCGATTCTCTGAATGAGATAGATGAGGGTTATTCTTGGTGCTTCAAGTATTGAAGTCCGCTGAATTACTGTTAGTAAATTTGTAGTGTTAATTTTTTTTTTTTTTTTTTTTTTTTTTTTAATATACCTTGATACTAATACTGTCATTGTTCATACATCATTGTAATATTCTCCATTGAAAATTGATCTGGGATAACTTGTGATTTCGAGCATATATCATACAAATTCAATTCACTAAAGGTTGATGATTACACAGGAACAAATCAATAAAAATCAGTTTAATCAATCAAAGACCACAATGGATTTCATTAAGTTTTTGTCAATACGCATTGGATACAATTTAAATCTACCTCAGATTTCCATTAGGCCTAAACTGAGTAAAAATAATTTTACAAAACAGCCTATGAAATCCAACTATAAATCCAATCCCTTGATAAAAAAATAAGCCATGAAAATCAATATCAGTGTCTTGAGTGACTGCAAATAGAAACACTCGATATTCAATCTCATGTTATGACTGAGAAACACGGAATAAAAATTGAACGGGTATGAATGGATGAAATAAAAATGAAGAGAGATTCGCACTAGCTAAAACGGAATCCTGGACCCACGAGAGGACATAGAAACTGCAGAATTCATTTCCTGAGCACCGCGGGTAAGGTAAGCTCACTTCGTTTAAATGGTGAGGTTAGATCAGGTATAGGCTGTAGAAAGCAGCCATGCAAGGAAGGACTGCAACAGCTTCAAAAGGAAACGGCAGAAGCTGACAGAGTTTAAAAGGGTGGAAATTGTTGGAAAGGGTAAAAGTGTAGAGCCTAGCCATTGAAGGGGGAGAGGGTAGAGAAACAGGTGGAGAGAGAGAAATGAAAAAAAAAAAAAAAAAAAAAAAAAAAAAAAAAAAAAACAGAGTGAAAGGAATATGGTGATTTAGTTGGACAACTTGTTCAGAAGCAATGCAGCATACGAGTACGATCGGATTTGGGCGGAAAGTAAGTTTCGCAATTTAAGGTTTATCAGGATTACATAAATCCAGCAATCTAATAAACATAGTTGTATTGAAAATGACATCTGAATTCTAGACAAATATGTTATGTTCTAGATTTGTCTTATGAAGTCACGCGCAATGGCATAAAAGACGTGAAAGTTTTAGTCTGTTTGTCTGCTGCTCAACCTTATTGAACAGAGTCAATGGTGTGAGCCAAAAGAAGAGTTAATATGATCTTAGATATGGTCTGGATGTAGATCAAAGGTTTTTATGGGCGTTGGCAAAAGTATGCAATCTCTAGTTGATTAAATCTTAAGATATATAGAAAAACTAATGTTAGAAAGCATATTCCAGAGTACTTTTTTTTTTATTTTGATAAAAAAATGGACTAATATATGCTTTTGTCAGCCTCATACCACAGAAAAAAATGATAAGATTTCTATAGAAAATTATCAAAAGACAAATTCCTCTTCTTCAGAAAAGGATGTTTGGATGACTGGTATCTAAGCGATATGGTCCAGAGTTTTGGCTGGGAAGTGCATTCATCGCTGGAGTAAAAATTGAGAGATGTTGGTCGGTAAAATGGAAGGAAGAAAGCGGGAATGGAGATAAAGTAGAAGGCTATACAGTGTGTACAGCAAGGTAAAAAAAGAATTTAGTAGTGCTAATTGTTCACTGACATCTTAAGGGTTCATCAAAAAGGGAATGTTGTTTGAACAAAGTAACATTTCCTATGTTAGTCAGGAAGGCAAAAGAAGCGATTTGCGAACAAAGATAAATTTGCTTTTTGTAATCAAGATCACAAGAACAGTTTTCCACATAAATTCTCTTAGTGTGAATTGAAAATAAAACTGCGATAAGTGTGAATGCTGTATAAAAATTTGAAAAGTAGTAACATACATTCTTTTTATCCGTGATAAAAATTAGCTCATGTCATAACTTTGTCAAATATTTGTATTTCTAACTGTTATAATGGCTCTTTCTTGATGCTTTGAAGGAAAGCATATTTATTGTTAACAAACTTCCTTATGTTGTACAAGGAATATGCTTTAAACAAAAATATTCTCAAACTGAAATCTGGTTCGCGATAAATTAGAATTTAATTTTAGTGATACTGTTTAAATCGAGATAATTTTACAATAACCTCTGGAGATGGTTTCTTGACATCCAAAATGGAACTAAGTTCCCCAAGGAAAAGTGTTGAACAAGCAATAGAAACTGAGCAACAGTACTCCAACAAGTCTTTAAAGTCAATCTTCCTTCCATTCTACCCCTCTCTCAGCCCCTCGTCCTTTCGAAACCGCCTCCCCCTCAATCTACTCCATCGTAACTCCCATCTCCATCAACTCTTTAAAGTCGATCTTCCTTCCATTCTACCCCTCTCTCATCCCTTCCTCCTTTAGAAACCCCCCCCCCCCAATCCACTCCATTGCAACTCCCATCTCTTGTCTACCTAACTGACGGTCTCGGCATGTAACTGGACCGTAGGCTCACCGTCCATTGCTAAACTGCTGTTGCCATCATTAGGAGTTGCAGGGGTTGCCACTTGCCATCAGGTAGTAGGCAAGAAGTATTTCACGTGGATCCCCTAATGACAGTGACTTTCTATCATTACTTTTCAACTTTATATGGCAGTAATATAAGATTATGAATATTCTTCCCCTTCTAGTCCAGCAGATCGTCAGACAAGGACGTTCCTAATAGCCTGTCACAACAGTAAATGTCTGCAACTTATCGCATTATGTTAAAAAAGTAAAACAAATAAAAATAGAGGTAAAATTCGAAACAAAGTCGACTAGAAACACAAGTTAAACATATCTGACATCAACCTGCAATGTACCAAACTATAGTAATCTGTTGGTCCAATATGTATTTTATTGCTATTGATACTAACATCAAAAGATTAAAGCGAGAAGGAATGCATTCAAAAGTTTATATAGTTCATTATATAAATTTCCGTTAGAAAATTCTTCTTTGAACAATCTAAAGACGGATAGTTTCACAGTAGTTCAAGGTAAATTAGTATGACCAAGAAAGCAAATCAACAAAAGTCAAAAGGAGAAATTATAGTTGGATAAAAGATTTCATATTCAACTGTAAACATGATGACGTTGCTAGCCTCGATGGAGAAAAGGAGAGATTCATGTGGCATAGTAAAAGTGAGAGCAGCAGCGGTTGATACGGCATTCTTTGTGTTGTAAAATGCTGCTTCTCTAAGGAGACCCCACTTCAGGTCTTTTGGCTTGCCGTTAAGGGAGGCGTAGAGTGGGACAGGAGTGGCAGGGATGGCTGGCATGAAACGGTGATAATAATTGATCATGCCGGAGAATTTTAGCAATGCTTTGACGGTCGATGTCTTGGGAAAGTTCAGAACTACTACTAACTTCTCAGGGAGAAGGTCGACTCCTTCAGGAGTGATGCAGTGCCCTAAGAACGATACTTCATTTGCACCAAAGGTACAATCTTCATACCGGACTACAAGGCCGTTCTGGTGTAGGCGATCAGGCACCCTTAGTAGATGACGAAGGTGTTCCTCTTTGGAGGAAGAAAACACGAGTATGTCGTAAACCTAACATACACAGAAGGAGAGGTCCCCCAAGATGCCATCCATGGGACGCTGAAAAGTGGCCCCAGCATTACAAAGGCCAGAACAGGAGTAATTGATGGTGTAACATAGACAGGAGGGGAGGTCCCCTAAGATGCCAGCCATGAGACGTTGAAAAGTGGCCTTAATTTAAAAATTCCTGAACAGGAGTAATTAAAAGTGTATGTACCAAAAGAGGTGGTTATAGCAAACTTGGGGATGTCCTCTAGGTTCATGGGCACCTGATAATACCCCTTCTTAAGGTCGAGGGTGGAAAAAGCCTTCACTTTGTACAAATAAGAGGTCACGTCAGTGATTTTTGGTAAGGGGTACGGATCCGGTTCTGTCTGCATGTTCAGGTGCTTTAACCACATGGAAGCAGAGAGCCATCTTTCTTCAAGACGATGTGAAAGGGTGATGACCATGGGCTAGAGGCCTTCTAGCAAAGGTTAATTTCTGCCATTTCGGCAAACGTTTGTTTAGCAGCTGCCAAACGATCTGGTACCAGACGTCTGAGTCTGGTGAACACTAGGAGCCCCGTCATCTGGATATGGTGGTAAATACCGTGTTTCACAGGAACTACGTGAGTTTCAGGAAGTTTCGGACGGAAAACTTCTTGGTATGAAGTGAGGAGGTGGGTGTAGGCATCCGTGGGTGCGCTGATGTGGAGAGTGAAGTCAGAGAGGGGGGATTAGAGGGATGGTAGGGAGTAATAATCTGTGTTGACTAACTGTCTGTGAGGCACATCGACCAGAGTGTGAAAGTGTGAGAGGAAATCAGTACAGAGAACGGACAATGTTTCGCATATCAGTTGGCAGCTACCAGGCAGATGTCGCCAGACTTAGACAGATTAAGTTGTGTCCTGGAGAGTGGCCTTGACAGAAGACAACGGCAAGCACCCGTGTCTACCAACAACTGCACGCCTGTATCATCGTCATGTAAAAAGAAATGATTAGTGAGAGGAGAGGCCACCTCCGCAAGCGATGGCCAAGTTACACGGTTTTTGGCCACTAACAACTATTCGTTCATTTCTCCGCAGCATCCCAAATTGGAGTAGAAGTAGCATAACAGCTGCCGATGGTCATTAGTAAACTGCTGTAAAGGTCGATGGGTGGGGCGTAAGTGAATAGTGGATAGTGTGCGGTTTTGTTCCCCGTTCCGGCACGTCATGTGGTGGGCGTCTGTATCCTACTGCATTGTGGTGGTGTTGATGAAGGACTTGAAGGTGGTGAAGTGCTGTCTAGAAGGGCATCGACTTTGGTCATCCGGTACTTCATGGAAAATTATCAACATCAGGGATGGCAGTTTGTAAAGGATCAGGTAGGCGCTGAACCCAAAGTGCTCGCAGTAGATTTACTTCACGAGGAGAGCCGTCTGCGGGGGGTTGCAGATGAGCGTTAATGGTCATTTCCCTAAATGGCAAGTGAAGCCCTTTGGTTCCCCAACGGTTGTTGAGAGAGCAGGAAACGTTTTGCTATGAGTGCAGATGGCGATGGCGAGTACTACTCTAGGAGGTATGATGTGATTGCATTGTATGTTATTTGTTTCCACCTTGCTCGCATAGCCGATCGGAGATTCCAGGAAAAGCGTCCTCAGGGATCGCTGCCAGAACATAATCTGCTTTAGTACTTTACTGAGTCACACCCTTGATGCGAAACTGGATTTCAGCACACTGGAACCAAGCAAACACTTTACCACTGGCGAATGACGGTAGTTTTAGGGACGTGGCGTTGACAGTAGAGTCAATATCAGGGGGCGGCATCATCTAATGATAAGATACAGCAGTATAGGGGAAAACGGGAGGGAGCTGGACACTCTGGTGGTCACCAATGGGCGGAGGCACCAGTTAGGTATTAACTGATAAGTGGATTGAATGTAACTAACTTTTTTTGGACGTTATCAGTGTGATAGGAGAGCCATAAGATTAAAAAAAAAAGAAAAAAGAAACTGAAATACCGTTACAATGTACGAACGTATATGATGCACATGTGGTACACTGTCTGTCCTGAAATTAGTTTGAAAAAACAATGACAAAAATTATTGGCAAGGATGGGTACAAAATTCACATTCGAGATTTTCTCAAAACTATCTATTTTTATATCTAGTGGAAAAAAAGGGTTATTCAAATAATAACAAAAATAACAATAAAAATTTGATAAGTAAATGAATTAACGTTAGGATCAAAACAGCACTATTATATTCCTCGCCATCTTTTATCAATTAGTTTAGATTTTAACTTTCTAGCACGTCTCGGCTTCTCTGTTTTAAAGGAAAGGACACGATCAACAAGATATTGTTCAAGATCAATTAAAAGCGCGTGACAGACGTGAAAATGAAAGACTGACACCACTTAATTAATGCCCTAATGACTGGAGTCACCAGATGGTGTCTAATGACCCTGTGAATAAAGCCAGATCATTGCCTGAAACGTGAAGCTCAGCTAAAAGGAAAAAAAAAAAACAATGATTTCCAACATTGCGAAAGCCTTGTATTATATCGTGGAAGGTGAGGAAATTATGCAACGTTGTAAAATCTTAGGATATTGATATCTTCCCCTTGATTCTAATGCTAGTATTATTTATTACTGGTGTTGCTACTTGAATTTCAAATGTTACTGTAGTTTCTAGTCCCATCTTCACTACTGCTACTACTACAACTACTGTTACTAACAGTATTAAAGATATCTATGATAATAATAATGATAACAATGACAATGCTAATAACATACATATTATTCAACCGAAAAGTTTATTACCCAGGGAAAAACTCTTTAGCATTGCACAACAATTGTATTTCCAACCTTTTTCTGCATTTAGCAACATAAAAACCTCACCCCAACGAGAAGGGCATTCTATCACACAGTTACAAAAGTAAATCTTCCACTACAAGTTCAAATTAGGGAGAACTCAAGCTTCATTTGCATATCAATAAGGTTTCGGAAAGGAGAGGATTTCTCTACAGAGAGTTATTCCGGTGGTAAATTATTCAAATGTCGTTTCTCTGAATGAGATAGATGAGGGTTATTCGTGGTGCTTCATGTATTGAAGTCCGCTGAATTACTGTTAGTAAATTTGTGGAGTTGAAAGTTTTTTTTTTTTTTTAATATACCTTAATACTAATACTGTCATTGCTCATACATCATTGTAATATTCTTCATCGAAAATTGGTCTGGGATAAATTGTGATTTCGAGCATATATCATAAAAATTCAATTCACTAAAGGTTGATGAATACACAGGAACAAATCAATAAAAATCAGTTTAATTAATCAAAGACCACAATGGATTTCTTCAAGATTTTGTTAATACACATTGAGATACAGTTTAAATTTACCTAGATTTCCATTAGGCCTAAACTGAGTAAAAATAATTTTACAAAATCCAATCCCTTGATAAAAAATAAGCCATGAAAATCAATATCAGTCTCTCGAGTGACTTCAAATAGAAACACTCGAAATTCAATCTCATGTTATGACTGAGAAACACGGAATAAAAATTGAACGGGTATGAATGGATGAAATAAAAATGAAGAGAGATTCGCACTAGTTAAAACAGAATCCTGGACCCACGACAGGACATAGAAACTGCAGAATTCATATCCTGAGCACCGCGGGTAAGGTAAGCTCACTTCGTTTAAATGGTGAGGTTAGACCAGGTATAGGCTGTAGAAAGCAGCCATGCAAGGAAGGACTGCAACAGCTTCAAAAGAAAAAGGGTGGAAACTGTTGGAAAGGGTGAAGGTGTAGAGCCTAGCCATTGAAGGGGGAGAGGGTAGAGAAAGAGGGAGAGAGAGGAAAATAAAAAAAAAAAAGAAAAAAAAAACAGTGAAAGGAATATGGTGATTTTGTTAGACAACCTGTTCAGAAGCAATTCGGCATACGAGTACGATTGGATTTGGGCGGAAAGAAAGTTTCGCAATTTAAGGTTCAGAGGGATTAAATAAATCCAGCAATTTATTAAACACAGTCATATGTATCGAAAATAACATCTCAATTACAGACAAATATAGTATTTTCTAGATTCGTCTTAGGGGGGCACGGACAATGGCATAAAAAACGTTAAAGTTTTAGTCTGTTTTTCTGTTGCTCAACGTCAGTGAACAGAGTCAATGGTGTGAGCCAAAAGAAGAGTTAATATGATCTTAGATATGGTCTGGAAGTAGATCAAAGATTTTTATGGCCGTTGGGAGAAGTATGCACTCTAGTTTGATCAAATCTCAAGATATATAGAAAAACTAATGTTAGAAAACATATTCCGGACTCTTTTTTTTTTTTTTTTTTTTTTATTTTACCTAAAAAATGGACTATTATATGCTTTCATCAACTTCATACCCTAGAAAAAAATAAGATTTCCATAGAAAAATATCAAAAGACAAATTCCTCTTCTTCAGAAAAGGATGTTTGGATGATTGGTATTTGAGCGACATGGTCCAGAGCTTTGGCTGGTAAGTTCATTCATCGCTGGAATAAAAGTTAAGAAAGGTTGGGCGGTAAAATGGAAGGAAGAAAGCGGAAACGGAGATATAGTAAAGGCTATACAGTGGGTGCCGTAAGAGATAAAAACCATTTAGTAATGCTAACGGTGCACTAAGATCTCGCGGGCTCATCAAAAAGTTAATGTTGTTTGAACAAAGTCAAATTTCCTATGTTAGTCAGGAAGGTGAAAGAAGCGATTTGTGAACAAAGAAAATTTACTTTTTGAAGGTGAGATCACAAGAAGGGTTTTCCCTATAAATTTTCTTCGTGCGAATTGAAAATAAAACTGCATTAAGCATGGATGCTGGATACAAATTAGAAAAAAAAGTAACGTACATTTTTTTTCAGTGATAAAAATTAACTCGTGTCATAATCTTGTCAAGTATTTATATTTTAAACTGTTATAATTGCTTTTTCTCAATACTTTAAAAAAGGAAAGCATATTTACTGTTGACAAACTTCCTTATGTTGTACAAGGAATATGCTTTAAACAAACAAAAATATTCTCAGAATGAAATCTGGTTCACGATAAATTAAAATATAATTTTGGTGATACTGTTTAAATCGAGATAATTTTACAGCAACCTCTGGAGACTGAATCTTGACATACAAAATGGAACTCAGTCCCCCAAGGAAAAGTGTTGGACAAGCAATAGAAAATGAGCACCAGTACTCCATCAATTCTTTAAAATCAATCTTCCTTCCATTCTACCCCTCTCTCATCCCCTCCTCCTTTAGAAACCGGCCCCCACCCAAATCCACTCCATCACAGCTCCCATCTCCTGTCTACCTAACCTATGGTCTCCACATGTAACTGGAACTTAGGCTTACCATCCATTGCTAAACTGCTGCTGTCATCATTAGGAATTACAGGGGTTGCCACTTGCCATCAGGAAGTAGGCAAGAAGTATTTCACGTGGATCCCATAATGACAGTGACTTTCTATCATTACTTTACAAATTTATATGGCAGTAATATAAAAATAAGAATATTCCTCCCCTTCCAGTCCAGCAGATCGCCAGACAAGGACGTTTCTTATAGACTGTCACAACAGTAAATGTCTGCAACTTACTGCATTATAATAAAAAGAGAAAAATAAATAAAAAAAAAAAAAGAGATAAAATCCAAAACAAAGTCGACTAGAAACACAAGTTAAACATATCTGACATCAACCTGCAATGTGCCAAACTATAGTAATCTGTTGGTCCAATATGTATTTTATTGCTATTGATACTAACATCCAAAGATTAAAGCGAGAAGGAATGCATTCAAAAGTTTATAGAGTTCATTATATAAATTTCCGTTAGAAAATTCTTCTTTGAACAATCTAAAGACGGATAGTTTCACAGTAGTTCAAGGTAAATTAGTGATGCGGTGCCCTAAGAACAATACTTCATTTGCGGCAAATGTACAATTGTCATACAGGACTACAAGGCCATTCTGGTGTAGGCGATCAAGCACGATGCATAGATGACGGAGGTGTTCCTCTTTGGAGGAAGAGAATACGAGTATGTCGTAAACCTAACATACACAGGAGAGGTCCCCCAAGATACCGTCCATGAGACACTGAGAAGGGGCCCCAGTATTATAAAGGCCAAAACACGAGTAATTAAAGGTGTATATACCAAAATAGGTGGTTATGGTGAACTTGGGGATGTCTTCTGGTTTCATGGGCACCTGATAATACCCTTCAGAAGGTCGAGGTTGGAGAAAGCCTTCGTTTTGTGCGAGTAAGAGGTCATATCAGAGATGTTTGGTAGGGGGTACTGATCCAGTTCTGTCTGCATTTTCAGGCGCTTTAATACCCATACGGATGCAGAGAGCAATCTTTCTTCAGGATGATGTGTAAGAATGACAACCATGGGCTAGAGGCCTTATAGTAAAGGTCAATTTCTGCCATTTCGGCAAACTTTTGTTTAGCGGCTGCCAAACGATCTGGTGCCAGATGTCTGAATCTAGTGAAAACTAGGGGCAGCTTCATTTTGATATGGTGATAAATACCGTGTTTTACAGGAACTACGTGCGTTTGATAGTTTTGGACGGAAAACTTTGGGTATGATGTGAGATGGGTGTAGGCATCTGTGGGTGCGCTGATGTGGAGAGCGAGGTCAGAGAGGAGGGATTAGAGGGACATTGGCGAGTAAAAATCTGCATTGACTAACCGTCAGTGAGGCACTTCAACCAGAAAGTGAAGGTTTGAGAGGAAATCAGCACAGAGAACGACCAATGTATCGCAGATCAGTAGGCAGCTACCAGGTGGATGTCACCAGGCTTAGACAGATTAGGTTGTGCCCGGGAGAGTGGCTTTGACACACGACAACGACAAGCGTGTCTACCAAAAAACTGCACGCCTGTATCATCGTCATGTAAAAAGAAATAATTAGTGAGAGGAGAGTCAACCTCCGCAAGTGATGACTAAGTTACACAGTTTTTGGCCACTGATAACTATTCGTTCATTTCTTCGCAACATCTAGAATTGGAGTAGAAGTAGCATAGCGGCCTCCGATGGCCGAACCCAAGTGTCTCGCAGTAGATTCACTTCACAAGGAGAGCCGTCTGCGGTAAGTTGCAGATGAGCGTTACTGGTCATTTCCCTAAAAGGCAAGTGAAGCCCATTGGTTCCCCAACGGTTGTTGAGAGAGCAAGAAACAGTTTGCTATGCGGACGGATGGCGATGGCGAGTACTGCTCTAGGAGGTATGATCTGATTGCGTTGTACGTTATTTGTTTCCACCTTGCTCGCAGAGCCAATCGCAGATTCCAGGAAAAGCGTCCTCAGGGATTGCTGCCAGAACATAATCTGCTTTAGTACCTAACTGAGTCACACCCTTGATGCGAAACTGGACTTCAGCGCACTGGAACCAGGCGAACACTTCTCTGCTGGCGATTGACGGTAGTTTCAGAGACGTGGCGTTGACAGTAGAGTCAGTGTCTGGGGGCGGCATCATCTAATAAGACACAGCAGTATAGGGGAAAGCGGGAGGGAGTTAGACACTCTGGTGGTCACCAAAGGGCGAGGGCACCAGTTAGGTATTAACTGATAAGTGGAGCGAATGTAACTAACTTTTTTGGACAAAAAAAAAAAAAAAAACTGAAATAGCATTACAATGTACGAACGTATTTGATGCGCATGTGGTCCACTGTCTGTCCTGAAATTAGTTTGAAAAAACAATGACAAAAATTATTGGCAAGGATGGGTACAAAATTCACATTCGAGATTTTCTCAAAACTATCTATTTTTACATCTAATGAAAAAAAAAACGTTATTCAAATACTAACAAAAATAATAATAAAAAATTAATAAGTAAATAGATTAACGTTAGGATCAAAACACCACTATTATATTCCTCGCCATCTTTGATCAATTAGTTCAGATTTTTCCTTTCTAGCACGTCTCGGCTTCTTCGTTATAAAGGGAAGGACACGATCAACAAGATATTGTTCAAGATCAATTACAAGCGCGTGACAGACGTGAAAATGAAAGACTAACGCCACTTAATTAAAGCCCTAATGACTAGGGTCACCAGATGGTGTCTAATGACCTTGTGAATAAAGCCAGGTCATTGCCTGAATGGTGAAGCTCAGCTAAAGGGAACAAAAAAGAATGATTTCCAACATTGCGAAAGCCTTCTATTATATCGTAGAATGTTAGGAAATTATGCAACGTTGTAAAATCTTAGTATGTTTATATCTTCCCGTTGATTCTAATTCTAGTTTTATTTATTTTTGCTACTGCTACTTAAATTTCAGATGTTACTGTAGTTTCTAGTCCCATCTTTACTACTGCTACTACTACTACAACTACTGTTACTAACACTATTAAAGATATCTATGATAATAATAATGTTTACAATGACAATGCTGATAAACACAAATTATTCAACCGAAAAGTTTATTACCTATCAAAAAACTCATTATTATTCCACATCAATTGTATTTCCAAACTTTTTCTGCATTTATCAATATAAAAATCTCAAGTCAACGAGAAGAGTATTCTATCACACAGTTAGAAAATTAAATCTTGCACTACAAGTTCAAATTAGGGAGAACTCAAGCTTCATTTGCATATCAATAAGGTTTCGGAAAGGAGAGGATTTCTCTACAGAGAGTTATTCCTGTGGTAAATTATTCAAATGTCGATTCTCTGAATGAGATAGACGAGGGTTATTCTTGGTGCTTCAAGTATTGAAGTCCGCTGAATTACTGTTAGTAAATTTGTAGTGGTTTTTTTTTTTTTTTTTTTTTTTTTTAATATGCCTTGATACTAATACTGTCGTTGTTCTTACATCATTGTAATATTCTTCATCGAAAATTGGTCTTGGACAACTTGTGATTTCAAGCATATATCATACAATTTCAATTCACTAAAGGTTGATAATTACACAGGAACAAATAATTAGGAATCAATTTAATTCACCGAAGCTCAATAATGGATTCCTTCAAGTTTTTGTTAATACACTTTGAGATACAGTTGAAATTTACCTTAGATTTCCATTACCCTAAACCAAGTCAAAATAATATTACAAAACAACCGATGAAATCCAACTATAAATCCAATCCCATGATAATGAATAAGCCATGAAAATCAATATCAGTGTCTTGAGTGACTTCAAATAGAAACACTCGATATTCAATCTCATGTTGTGACTGAGGACAACGGAATAAAAATGGAACGGGTATGAATGGATGAAAAAAAAAAATGAAGAGAGATTCGCACTAGCTAAAACAGAATCCTGGACCCACGAGAGGACAGAGAAACTGCAGAATTCATTTCCTGAGCACCGCGGGTAAGGTAAGCTCACTTCGTTTAAATGGTGAGGTTAGACCAGGTATAGGCTGTAGAAAGCAGCCATGCAAGGAAGGACTGCAACAGCTTCAAAAGGAAACGGCAGAAGCTGACAGAGTTTAAAAGGGTGGAAATTGTTGGAAAGGGTAAAAGTGTAGAGCCTAGCCATTGAAGGGGGAGAGGGTAGAGAAAGAGGGAGAGAGAGGAAAATAAAATAAAAAATAAAAAAACAGAGTGAAAGGAATATGGTGATTTTGTTAGACAACCTGTTCAGAAGCAATTCGGCATACGAGTACGATTGGATTTGGGCGGAAAGAAAGTTTCGCAATATAAGGTTTAGAGGGATTAAATAAATCCAGCAATTTAATAAACACAGTCAGATGTATCGGAAATAACATCTCAATTACAGACAAATATAATATTTTCTAGATTCGTCTTAGGGGGGCACGGACAATGGCATAAAAAACGTTAAAGTTTTAGTGTGTTTTGCTGTTGCTCAACCTCAGTGAACAGAGTCAATAGTGTGAGCCAAAAGAGGAGTTAATGTGATCTTAGATATGGTCTGGAAGTAGATCAAAGATTTTTATGGGCGTTGGGAGAAGTATGCACTCTCTAGTTTGATCAAATCTTAAGATATATAGAAAAACAAATGTTAGAAAACATATTACAGAGCTCTTTTTTTTATTATTTTGCTAAAAAAAAATGAACTATTGTATGCTTTCATCAGCCTCATTCCCCAGAAAAAAAAAAATGATAAGATTTCCATAGAAAAATATCAAAAGACAAATTCCTCTTCTTCAGAAAAGGATGTTTGGATGACTGGTATCTGAGCGATATGGTCCAGAACTTTGGCTGGGAAGTGCATTCATCGCTGGAATAAAAGTTAAGAGAGGTTGGGCGATAGAATGGAAGAAAGATAGCGGGAACGGAGATATAGTAAAGGCTATACAGTGGGTGCAGTAAGAGATAAAAACCATTTAGTAATGCTAACGGTGCACTAAAATCTCGCGGGCTCATCAAAAAGTTAATGTTGTTTGAACAAAGTCAAATTTCCTATGTTAGTCAGGAAGGTGAAAGAAGCGATTTGTGAACAAAGAAAATTTACTTTTTGAAGGCGAGATCACAAGAAGGGTTTTCCCTATAAATTTTCTTCGTGCGAATTGAAAATAAATCTGCATTAAGCATGGATGCTGGATACAAATTAGAAAAAAAAGTAACGTACATTTTTTTTTCAGTGATAAAAATTAACTCGTGTCATAATCTTGTCAAGTATTTGTATTTTAAACTGTTATAATTGCTCTTTCTCAATACTTTAAAAAAGGAAAGCATATTTACTGTTGACAAACTTCCTTATGTTGTACAAGGAATATGCTTTAAACAAACAAAAATATTCTCAGCATGAAATCTGGTTCACGATAAATTAAAATATAATTTTGGTGATACTGTTTAAATCGAGATAATTTTACAGCAACCTCTGGAGACTGAATCTTGACATACAAAATGGAACTCAGTCCCCCAAGGAAAAGTGTTGGACAAGCAATAGAAAATGAGCACCAGTACTCTATCAATTCTTTAAAATCAATCTTCCTTCCATTCTACCCCTTTCTCATCCCATCCTCCTTTAGAAACCGGCCCCCACCCAAATCCACTCCATCACAGCTCCCATCTCCTGTCTACCTAACCTATGGTCTCCACATGTAACTGGAACCTAGGCTTACCATCCATTGCTAAACTGCTGCTGTCATCATTAGGAATTACAGGGGTTGCCACTTGCCATCAGGAAGTAGGCAAGAAGTATTTCACGTGGATCCCCTAATGACAGTGACTTTATATCATTACTTTACAAATTTATATGGCAGTAATATAAAAATAAGAATATTCCTCCCCTTCCAGTCCAGCAGATCGCCAGACAAGGACGTTTCTTATAGACTGTCACAACAGTAAATGTCTGCAACTTACTGCATTATAATAAAAAAAGAAAAATAAATAAAAAAAAAAAAGAGATAAAATTCAAAACGAAGTCGACTAGAAACACAAGTTAAACATATCTGACATCAACCTGCAATGTGCCAAACTATAGTAATCTGTTGGTCCAATATGTATTTTATTGCAATTGATACTAACATCCAAAGATTAAAGCGAGAAGGAATGCATTCAAAAGTTTATAGAGTTCATTATATAAATTTCCGTTAGAAAATTCTTCTTTGAACAATCTAAAGACGGATAGTTTCACAGTAGTTCAAGGTAAATTAGTGATGCGGTGCCCTAAGAACAATACTTCCTTTGCGGCAAATGTACAATTGTCATACAGGACTACAAGGCCATTCTGGTGTAGGCGATCGAGCACGATGTGTAGATGACGGAGGTGTTCCTCTTTGGAGGAAGAGAATACGAGTATGTCGTAAACCAAACATACACAGGAGAGGTCCCCCAAGATACCGTCCATGAGACACTGAGAAGGGGCCCCAGTATTACAAAGGCCAAAACACGAGTAATTAAAGGTGTATATACCAAAAGAGGTGGTTATGGTGAACTTGGGGATGTCTTCTGGTTTCATGGGCACCTGATAATACCCTTCAGAAGGTCGAGGTTGGAGAAAGCCTTCGTTTTGTGCGAGTAAGAGGTCATATCAGAGATGTTTGGTAGGGGGTACTGATCCAGTTCTGTCTGCATGTTCAGGCGCTTTAATACCCATACGGATGCAGAGAGCAATCTTTCTTCAGGATGATGTGCAAGAATGACAACCATGGGCTAGAGGCCTTATAGTAAAGGTCAATTTCTGCCATTTCGGCAAACTTTTGTTTAGCGGCTGCCAAACGATCTGGTGCCAGATGTCTGAATCTAGTGAAAACTAGGGGCAGCTTCATTTTGATATGGTGATAAATACCGTGTTTTACAGGAACTACGTGCGTTTGATAGTTTTGGACGGAAAACTTTGGGTATGATGTGAGATGGGTGTAGGCATCTGTGGGTGCGCTGATGTGGAGAGCGAGGTCAGAGAGGAGGGATTAGAGGGACATTGGCGAGTAAAAATCTGCATTGACTAACCGTCAGTGAGGCACTTCAACCAGAAAGTGAAGGTTTGAGAGGAAATCAGCACAGAGAACGACCAATGTATCGCAGATCAGTTGACAGCTACCAGGTGGATGTCACCAGGCTTAGACAGATTAGGTTGTGCCCGGGAGAGTGGCTTTGACACACGACAACGACAAGCGTGTCTACCAAAAAACTGCACGCCTGTATCATCGTCATGTAAAAAGAAATAATTAGTGAGAGGAGAGTCAACCTCCGCAAGTGATGACTAAGTTACACAGTTTTTGGCCACTGATAACTATTCGTTCATTTCTTCGCAACATCTAGAATTGGAGTGGAAGTAGCATAGCGGCCTCCGATGGCCGAACCCAAGTGTCTCGCAGTAGATTCACTTCACAAGGAGAGCCGTCTGCGGTAGGTTGCAGATGAGCGTTACTGGTCATTTCCTTAAAAGGCAAGTGAAGCCCATTGGTTCCCCAACGGTTGTTGAGAGAGCAAGAAACAGTTTGCTATGCGGACGGATGGCGATGGCGAGTACTGTTCTAGGAGGTATTATCTGATTGCGTTGTACGTTATTTGTTTCCACCTTGCTCGCAGAGCCAATCGCAGATTCCAGGAAAAGCGTCCCCAGGGATCGCTGCCAGAACATACTGCTTTAGTACTTAATTGAGTCACACCCTTGATGCGAAACTGGACTTCAGCGCACTGGAACCAGGCGAACACTTCTCTGCTGGCGATTGACGGTAGTTTCAGAGACGTGGCGTTGACAGTAGAGTCAGTGTCTGGGGGCGGCATCATCTAATGATAAGACACAGCAGTATAGGGGAAAGCGGGAGGGAGTTAGACACTCTGGTGGTCACCAAAGGGCGAGGGCACCAGTTAGGTATTAACTGATAAGTTGAGCGAATGTAACTAACTTTTTTGGACAAAAAAATAAAAAAAACTGAAATAGCATTACAATGTACGAACGTATTTGATGCGCATGTGGTACACTGTCTGTCCTGAAATTAGTTTGAAAAAACAATGACAAAAATTATTGGCAAGGATGGGTACAAAATTCACATTCGAGATTTTCTCAAAACTATCTATTTTTACATCTAATGAAAAAAAAACGTTATTCAAATACTAACAAAAATAATAATAAAAAATTAATAAGTAAATAGATTAACGTTAGGATCAAAACACCACTATTATATTCCTCGCCATCTTTGATCAATTAGTTCAGATTTTTCCTTTCTAGCACGTCTCGGCTTCTTCGTTATAAAGGGAAGGACACGATCAACAAGATATTGTTCAAGATCAATTACAAGCGCGTGACAGACGTGAAAATGAAAGACTGACGCCACTCAATTAAAGCCCTAATGACTGGGGTCACCAGATGGTGTCTAATGACCCTGTGAATAAAACCAGATCATTGCCTGAATGGTGAAGCTCAGCTAAAGGGAACAAAAAAGAATGATTTCCAACATTGCGAAAGCCTTCTATTATATGGTAGAATGTTAGGAAATTATGCAACGTTGTAAAATCTTAGTATGTTTATATCTTCCCGTTGATTCTAATTCTAGTGTTATTTATTTTTGCTACTGCTACTTAAATTTCAGATGTTACTGTAGTTTCTAGTCCCATCTTTACTACTGCTACTACTACAACTACTGTTACTAACACTAGTAAAGATATCTATGATAATAATAATGTTTACAATGACAATGCTGATAAACACAAATTATTCAACCGAAAAGTTTATTACCTATCAAAAAACTCATTATTATTCCACATCAATTGTATTTCCAAACTTTTTCTGCATTTATCAATATAAAAATCTCAAGTCAACGAGAAGAGTATTCTATCACACAGTTAGAAAATTAAATCTTGCACTACAAGTTCAAATTAGGGAGAACTCGAGCTTCATTTGCATATCAATAAGGTTTCGGAAAGGAGAGGATTTCTCTACAGAGAGTTATTCCTGTGGTAAATTATTCAAATGTCGATTCTCTGAATGAGATAGACGAGGGTTATTCTTGGTGCTTCAAGTATTGAAGTCCGCTGAATTACTGTTAGTAAATTTGTAGTGGTTTTTTTTTTTTTTTTTTTTTTTTTTAATATGCCTTGATACTAATACTGTCGTTGTTCTTACATCATTGTAATATTCTTCATCGAAAATTGGTCTGGGACAACTTGTGATTTCGAGCATATATCATACAATTTCAATTCACTAAAGGTTGATAATTACACAGGAACAAATAATTAGGAATCAATTTAATTCACCGAAGCTCAATAATGGATTCCTTCAAGTTTTTGTTAATACACTTTGAGATACAGTTAAAAATTTACCTTAGATTTCCATTACCCTAAACCAAGTCAAAATAATATTACAAAACAACCGATGAAATCCAACTATAAATCCAATCCCTTGATAAAAAATAAGCCATGAAAATCAATATCAGTGTCTTGAGTGACTTCAAATAGAAACACTCGATATTCAATCTCATGTTGTGACTGAGGACAACGGAATAAAAATGGAACGGGTATGAATGGATGAAAAAAAAAAATGAAGAGAGATTCGCACTAGCTAAAACAGAATCCTGGACCCACGAGAGGACAGAGAAACTGCAGAATTCATTTCCTGAGCACCGCGGGTAAGGTAAGCTCACTTCGTTTAAATGGTGAGGTTAGACCAGGTATAGGCTGTAGAAAGCAGCCATGCAAGGAAGGACTGCAACAGCTTCAAAAGGAAACGGCAGAAGCTGACAGAGTTTAAAAGGGTGGAAATTGTTGGAAAGGGTAAAAGTGTAGAGCCTAGCCATTGAAGGGGGAGAGGGTAGAGAAAGAGGGAGAGAGAGGAAAATAAAATAAAAAATAAAAAAACAGAGTGAAAGGAATATGGTGATTTTGTTAGACAACCTGTTCAGAAGCAATTCGGCATACGAGTACGATTGGATTTGGGCGGAAAGAAAGTTTCGCAATATAAGGTTTAGAGGGATTAAATAAATCCAGCAATTTAATAAACACAGTCAGATGTATCGGAAATAACATCTCAATTACAGACAAATATAGTATTTTCTAGATTCGTCTTAGGGGGGCACGGACAATGGCATAAAAAACGTTAAAGTTTTAGTGTGTTTTGCTGTTGCTCAACCTCAGTGAACAGAGTCAATGGTGTGAGCCAAAAGAGGAGTTAATGTGATCTTAGATATGGTCTGGAAGTAGATCAAAGATTTTTATGGGCGTTGGGAGAAGTATGCGTTTGATCAAATCTTAAGATATATAGAAAAACAAATGTTAGAAAACATATTCCAGAGCTCTTTTTTTTTTATTTTGCTAAAAAAAATGAACTATTGTATGCTTTCATCAGCCTCATTCCCCAGAAAAAAAAATGATAAGATTTCCATAGAAAAATATCAAAAGACAAATTCCTCTTCTTCAGAAAAGGATGTTTGGATGACTGGTATCTGAGCAATATGGTCCAGAATTTTGGCTGGGAAGTGCATTCATCGCTGGAATAAAAGTTAACAGAGGTTGGGCGGTAAAATGGAAGGAAGAAAGCGGGAACGGAGATATAGTAAAGGCAATACAGTGGGTGCAGTAAGGGATAAAAACATATTAGTAAAGCTAACGGTGCACTAAGATCTCGCGGGCTCATCAAAAAGTTAATGTTGTTTGAACAAAGTCAAATTTCCTATGTTAGTCAGAAAGGTGAAAGAAGCGGTTTGTGAACAAAGAAAATTTACCTTTTGAAGGCGAGATCACAAGAAGGGTTTTCCATATAAATTTTCTTCGTGCGAATTGAAAATAAAACTGCGATAAGCGTGAATGCTGGATACAAATTAGAAAAAAAGAAGTAACGTACATCTTTCTTTTGTGATAAAAATTAACTCATGTCATAACCTTCTCAAGAATTTGTATATTAAACTGTTATAATTGCTCTTTCACAATGCTTTTAAAAAGGAAAGCATATTTACTGTTGATGAACTTCCTTATGTTGTACAAGGAATATGCTTTAAACAAAAAAATATTCTCAGAATGAAACCTGGTTCGCGATAAATTAAAATTTCATTTTGGTGATACTGTTTAAATTGAGATAATTCTACAGCAACCTCTGGAGACTGAATCTTGACATACAAAATGGAACTCAGTTCCCCAAGGAAAAGTGTTGGACAAGCAATAGAAAATGAGCAACAGTACTCCATCAATTCTTTAAAATCAATCTTCCTTCCATTCTACCCCTCTCTCATCCCCTCCTTTAGAAACCGCCCCCCACCCAAATCCACTCCATCACAACTCCCATCTCCTGTCTACCTAACCCATGGTCTCCTCATGTAACTGGACCGTAGGCTCACTGTCCATTGCTAAACTGCTCCTGTCTCATTAGGAGTTACAGGGGTTGCCACTTGCTGTCAGGTAGTAGGCAAGAAGTATTTCACGTGGATCCCCTAATGAAAGTGACTTTCTATCATTACTTTTCAATTTTTTATGGCAGTAATATAAGATTATAAATATTCCTCCCCTTCCAGTCCAGCAGATCGCCAGACAAGGACGTTTCTTTTAGACTGATACAACAGTAAATGTCTGCAACTTACTGCATTATGATAAAAAAGTAAAATAAATGAAAAAAAAGAGGTAAAATTCAAAACAAAGTCGACTAGAAACAAAAGTTAAACATATCTGACATCAACCTGTAATGTGACAAACTATAGTAATCTGTTGTTCGAATATGTATTTTATTATTATTCATACCAACATCCAAATATTTAAAGCGAGAAGGAATGCATTCAAAAGTTTATATAGTTCATTATATAAATTTCCGTTAGAAAATTCTTCTTTGAACAATTTGAAGTAGTTTAAGGTAAATTAGTATGACCAAGAAAGCAAACCAACAAAAGTCAAAAGGAGAAATTATAGTTAGATAAAAATTTCATAGTCAACTGTAAACATGATGATGTTGCTACCCTCGATGGAGATAAGGAGAGATCCATGTGGCATAGAAAAAGTGAGAGCAGCAGCGGTTGATAGGGCATTCTTTGTGTTGCAGAAGGCCGCTTCTTGAAGGTGACCCCACATCAGATTTTTTGGCTTGCCCTTGAGGGAGGCATAGAGTGGGACAAGGAGTGGTAGCGATGGCTGGCAGGAAACGGTGATAATAATTGATCATACCCAAGAATTCTAGCAATGCTTTGACAGTCGATGTCATGGGAAAGTTCAGAACTACTACTACCTTCTAAGGGAGGCAGTCAACTCCTTCAGGAGTTATGCGGTGCCCTAAGAACAATACTTCATCTGCGACAATGTACAATTGTCATACAGGACTACAAGGCCGTTCTGGTTTAGGCGATCGAGCACGATGCGTAGATGACGGAGGTGTTCCTCTTTGGAGGAAGAGAATACGAGTATGTCGAAACCTAACATACACAGAAAGAGAGGTCCCCCAAGATGCTGTCCATGAGACGCGGAAAAGTGGCCCCAGCATTACAAGGGCCAGAACAGGAGTAATTAAAGGTGTATGTACCAAAAGAGGTGGTTATGGTGAACTTGGGGATGTCTTCTGGGTTCATGGGCACCTGATAATAATCTTCAGAAGGTCGAGCTTGGAGAAAGCCTTCGTTTTGTGCGAATAAGAGGTCATATCAGCGATGTTTGGTAAGGGGTACTGATCCAGTTCTGTCTGCATTTTCAGGCGCTTTAATACCCATACGGATGCAGAGAGCAATCTTTCTTCAGGATGATGTGTAAGAATGACAACCATGGGCTAGAGGCCTTATAGCAAAGATCATTCTGCCATTTCGGTAAACGTTTGTTTAGCGGCTACCAAACAATCTGGTGCCAGATGTCTGAATCTAGTGAACACTAGGGGCCCCTTCATTTTGATATGGTGATGAATACCGTGTTTTACAGGAACTAAGTGCGTTTGATAGTTTTGGACGGAAAACTTTGGGTATGATGTGAGGAGATGGGTGTAGGCATCTGTGGGTGCGCTGATGTAGAGAGCAAGGTCAGAGAGGAGGGATTAGAGGGACATTGGCGAGTACGAATCTGCGTTGACTAACCATAAGCGAGGTACTTCAACCAGAAAGTGAAAGTTAGAGAGGAAATCAGCACAGAGAACGACCAATGTATTGCTGATCAGTTGGCAGCTACCAGGTGGATGTCGCCAGGCTTAGAGAGATTAGGTTGTGCCCAGGAGAGAGGCCTTGACAGACGACAAGGACAAGCGTGTCTACCAAAAAACTGGATGCATGTATCATCGTCATGTAAAAAGAAATAATTAGTGAGAGGAGAGGCCACCTCCGCAAGCGATGGCCAAGTTACACGGTTTTTGGCTACTGATAACTATTTGTTAATTTCTGCACAACATCCCAAATTGGAGTGGAGGTAGCATAATGGCCGTCGATGGCCGAACCCAAAGGGCTCGCCGTAGATTCACTTCATGAGGAGAGCCGTCTGCGGTAGCTTGCAGATGAGCGTTACTGGTCATTTCCCTAAATGGCAAGTGAAGCCCATTGGTTCCCCAACGGTTGTTGAGAGAGCAGGAAACGTTTTGCTATGCGGACAGATGGCAATGGCGAGTACTGCTCTAGGAGGTATGATCTGATTGCATTGTACGTTATTTGTTTCCATCTTGCTCGCATAGCCAATCGGAGATTCCAGGAAAAGCGTCCTCGGGGATCCCTGCCAGAACATAATCTGCTTTAGTACTTGACTGAGTCGAGCCCTTGATGCAAAACTGGACTTCAGCACACTGGAACCAGGCGAACACTTTTCCGCTCGCGAATGACAGTAGTTTCAGAGACGTGGCGTTGACAGTAGAGTCAGTGTCTGGGGGCGGCATCATCTAATGATAAGACACAGTAGTATAGGGGAAAGCGGGAGGGAGCTGAACACTCTGGTGGTCACCAATGGGCTAGGGCACCAGTTAGTTATCAACTGATAAGTGGAGTGAATGTAACTAACTTTTTTTGGACAAAAAAAAAAAAAAACTGAAATAGCATTACAATGTACGAACGCATGTGGTACATTGTCTGTCCTGAAATTAGTTTGAAGAAACAATGACAAAAATTATTGGCAAAGATGGGTACAAAATTTACATTCGAGATTTTCTCAAAACTATCTATTTTGACATCTAGTGAAAAAAAAAATGTTATTCAAATACTAAAATAAAAATAACAATAAAAAATTAATAGGTAAATGGATTAACGTTAGGATCAAAACACCACTATTATATTCCTCGCCATCTTTGATCAATTAGTTCAGATTTTTCCTTTCTAGCACGTCTCGGCTTCTTCGTTATAAAGGGAAGGACACGATCAACAAGATATTGTTCAAGATCAATTACGAGCGCATGACAGACGTGAAAATGAAAGACTGATGCCACTTAATTAAAGCCCTAATGACTAGGGTCACCAGATGGTGTCTAATGACCTTGTGAATAAAGCCAGGTCATTTTGCCTGAAAGGTGAAGCTCAGCTAAAAGGAACAAAAAAGAATGATTTCCGACATTGCGAAAGCCTTATATTATATCGTGGAAGGTGAAGAAATTATGCAACGTTGTAAAATCTTAGTATGTTGATATCTTCCCCTTGATTCTAATTCTAGTGTTATTTATTTCTGCTGAAGCTACTTAAATTTCAGATGTTACTGTAGTTTCTAGTCCCATCTTTACTACTGCTACTACAACAACTACTGTTACTAACACTAGTAAAGATATCTATGATAATAATAATGTTTACAATGACAATGCTGATAACACACATTATTCAACCGAAAAGATAATTACCCATTAAAAAACTCATCATTATTCCACATCAGTTGTATTTCTAAACTTTTTCTGCATTTATCAACATGAAAATCTCACCCCAACGAGAAGGGTATTCTATCACACAGTTACAAAATTAAATCTTCCAGTACAAGTTCAAATTAGGGAGAACTCGAGCTTCATTTGCATATCAATAAAGTTTCGGAAAGGAGAGGATGTCTCTACAGAGAGTTATTCCTGTGGTAAATTATTCAAATGTCGATTCTCTGAATGAGATAGATGAGGGTTATTCTTGGTGCTTCAAGTATTGAAGTCCGCTGAATTACTGTTAGTAAATCTGTAGTGTTAAATGTTTTTTTTTTTTTTAATATACCTTGATACTAATACAGTCATTGCTCATACATCATTGTAATATTCTTCATCGAAAATTGGTCTGGGACAACTTGTGATTTCGAGCATTATCATACAATTTCAATTCACTAAAGGTTGATAATTACACAAGAACAAATAAATAAGAATCAATCTAATTCACCGAAACTCAATAATGGATTCCTTCAAGTTTTTGTTAATACACTTTGAGATACAGTTGAAATTTACCTTAGATTTCCATTACCCTAAACCAAGTCAAAATAATATTACAAAACAACAGATGAAATCCAACTATAAATACAATCCCTTGATAAAAAATAAGCCATGGAAATCAATATCAGTGTCTTGAGTGACTGCAAATAGAAACACTCGATATTCAATCTCATGTTGTGGCTGAGAAACACGGAATAAAATTTGAACTGGTATGAATGGATGAAAAAAAAAATGAAGAGAAATTTGCACTAGCTAAAACAGAATCCTGGACCCACGAGAGGACATAGAAACTGCAGAATTAATTTCCTGAGCACCGTGGGTAAGACAAGCTCACTTTGTTTAAATGGTGAGGTTAGATCAGGTATAGACTGTAGAAAGCAGCCATGCAAGGAAGGACTGCAAAAGCTTCAAAGGGAAACGGCAGAAGCTGACAGAGTTTAAAAGAGTGGAAATTGTTGGAAAGGGTAAAAGTGTAGAGCCTAGCCATTAAAGGGGAGAGGGTAGAGAAAGAGGGAGAGAGAGGGAAATAAACAGAAAAAAAAAAGAGTGAAAGGAATATGGTGATTTTGTTGGACAACCTGTTCAGAAGCAATGTGGCATACTAGTACGATCGGATTTGGGCGGAAAGAAAGTTTCGCAACTTAAGGTTTAGCGGGATTAAATAAATCCAGCAATTTAATAACCACAGTTGTATTGAAAATGACATCTGCACTCTAGACAAATATGGTATGTTCTAGATTTGTCTTATGAAGTCACGCGCAATGACATAAAAGACGTTAAAGTTTTAGTCTGTTTGTCTGCTGCTAAACCTCAGTAAACAGAGTCAATGGTGTGAGCCAAAACAAGAATTTATATGATCTTAGATATGGTCTGGAAGTAGACCAAAGATTTTTATGGGCGTTGGGTGAAGTATGCTATCTTTAGTTTGATCAAATCATAAAATTTTGACATTAAACCAATAAGATATATAGAAAAGCTATTTTTATAAAACGTATTCCAGAGCTCTTTTCTTTTATTTTGCTAAAAAAAAAATGGATTATTATATGCTTTCATCAGCCTCATACCCCAGGAAAAAATGATAGGATTTGCATAGAAAAATATTAAAAGACAAATTCCTCTTCTTCAGAAAAGGATGTTTCGATGACTGGTATCTGAGCGATATGGTCCAGAGCTTTGGCTGGGAAGTGCATTCATCGCTGGAATAAAAGTTAAGAGAGGTTGGGCGGTAAAATGGAAGGAAGAAAGCGGGAAAGGAGATATAGTAAAGGCTATACAGGGGTGCAGTAAGGGATAAAAACATATTAGTAATGCTAACGGTGCACTAAGATCTCGCGGGCTCATCAAAAAGTTAATGTTGTTTGAACAAAGTTAAATTTCCTATGCTAATCAGGAAGGTGAAAGAAGCGATTTGCGAACAAAGAAAATTTACTTTTTGAAGGCGAGATCACAAGAAGGGTTTTCCATGTAAATTTTCTTCGTGCAAATTGAAAATAAAACTGCATTAAGCGTGAATGCTGGATACAAATTAGAAAAAAAAACGTAACGTACATTTTTTTTTCAGTGATAAAAATTAACTCCTGTCATAATCTTATCAAGTATTTGTATTTTAAACAGTTATAATTGCTCTTTCTCAATGCTTTAAAAAAGGAAAGCATATTTACTGTACACAAACTTCCTTATGTTGTACAAGGAATATGCTTCAAACAAACAAAAATATTCTCAGAATTAAATCTGGTTCACGATAAATAAAAATTTAAATTTGGTGATACTGTTCAAATCGAGATAATTTTACAGCAACCTCTGGAGACTGAATCTTGACATAGAAAATGGAACTCAGTTCCCCAAGGAAAAGTGTTGGTCAAGAAATAGAAAATGAGCAACAGTACTCCATCAATTCTTTAAAGTTAATCTTCCTTCCATTCTACCCCTCTCTCATCCCCTCCTCCTTTAGAAACCGCCCCCCAGCCAAATCTACTCCATCACAGCTCCCATCTCCTGTCTAACTAACCCATGGTCTCCACATGTAATTGGACCGTAGGCTCACTGTCCATTGCTAAACTGCTGCTGTCATCATTAGGAGTTACAGGGGTTACCACTTGCCATCAGGTAGTAGGCAAGAAGTATTTCACTTGGATCCCCTAATGACAGTGACCATCTATCATTACTTTACAAATTTATATGGCAGTAATATAAGAATATGAATATTCCTCCCCTTCCAGTCCAGCAGATCGCCAGACAAGGACGTTTTTTATAGACTGTCACAACAGTGAATGTCTGCACCTTACTGCATTATGATAAAAAAGTAAAATAAATAAAAATAAGAGGTAAAATTCAAAACAAAGTCGACTAAAAACAAAAGTTAAACATATCTAACATCAACCTACAATGTGCCAAACTATAATAATCTGTTGTTCCAATATGTATTTTATTATCATTCATACCAACATCCAAAAATTTAAAGCGAGAAGGAATGCATTCAAAAGTTTATATAGTTCATTATATAAATTTCCTTTAGAAAATTCTTCTTTGAACAATCTGAAGACGGATAGTTTCACAGTTGTTTAAGGTAAATTAGTATGACCAAGAAAGCAAACCAACAAAAGTCAAAAGGAGAAATTATATATAGATAAATATTTCATATTCAACTGTAAACATTACGTTGTTGCTACCCTCGATGGAGATAAGGAGAGATCCATGTGGTATAGAAAAAGTGAGAGCAGCAGCAGTTGATAGGGCATTCTTTGTGTTGCAGAAGGCCGGTTCTTGAAGGAGGACCCACTTCATATCTTTTGGCTTGCCCTTGAGGGAGGCATAGAGTGGGACAGGAGTGGTAGCGATGGCTGGCAGGAAACGGTGATAATAATTGATCATGCCCGAGAATTCTAGCAATGCTTTGACGGTCGATGTTGTGGGAAAGTTCAGAACTACTACTACCTTCTCAGGGAGGCGGCCAACTCCTTCAGGAGTGATGCGGTGCCCTAAGAACAATACTTCATTTGCGACAAATATACAATTGTCATACAGGACTACAAGGCCGTTCTGGTGTATGCGATTGAGCACAATGCGTAGAAGACGGAGGTGTTCCTCTTTGGAGGAAGAAAATAAGAGTATGTCGTAAACCTAACATACACAGAAGGAGAGGTCCCCAAAGATGCCGTCCATGAGACGCGGAAAAGTGGCCCCAACATTACAAAGGCCAGAACAGGAGTAATTAAAGGTGAATGTACCAAATAGGTGGTTATGGTGAACTTGGGGATGTTTTCTGGGTGCATGGGCACTTGATAATACCCTTCAGAAGGTCAAGCTTGGAGAAAGCCTTCACTTTGTGCGAATAAGAGGTCATATCAGCGATGTTTGGTAGGGGGTACTGATCCAGTTCTGTCTGCATGTTCAGGCGCTTTAATACCCATACGGATGCAGAGAGCAATCTTTCTTCAGGATGATGTGTAACAATGACAACCATGGGCTAGAGGCCATATAGCAAAGGTCAATTTCTGCCATTTTAGTGAACGTTTGTTTAGCGGCTGCCAAACGATCTGGTGCCAGATGTCTTAATCTAGTGAACACTAGGGGCTCCTTCATCTTGATATGGTGATAAATACCGAGTTTTACAGGAACTACGTGCGTTTGATAGTTTTGGAGGGAAAACTTTGTGTATGATGTGAGGAGATGGGTGTAGGCATCCGTGGGTGCGCTGATGTGGAGAGCGAGGTCAGAGAGGAGGGATTAGAGGGACATTAGCGAGTACGAATCTGCGTTGACTAACCGTCAGAAAGTGAAAGTTTGAGAGGAAATCAGCACAGAGAACGACCAATGTATCGCAGATCAGTTGACAGCTACCAGGTGGATGTCACCAGGCTTAGACAGATTAGGTTGTGCCCGGGAGAGTGGCCTTGACAGACGACAACGACAAGCGTGTCTACCAAAAAACAGCACGCCTGTATCATTGTCATGTAAAAAGAAATAATTAGTGAGAGGAGAGGCCACCTCCGCAAGCGATGGCAAAGTTACTCAGTTTTTGGCCACTGATAACTATTCGTTCATTTCTTCGAAACATCCCGAATTGGAGTGGAAGTAGCATAATGGCCGCCGATGGCCGAACCCAAAGGGCTCGCAGTAGATTCACTTCATAAGGAGAGCCGTCTGCGGTAGGTTGCAGACGAGCGTTACTGGTCATTTCCCCAAATGGCAAGTAAAGCTCATTGGTTCTCCAACGGTTGTTGAGAGAGCAGGAAACGTTTTGCTCTGCGGACAGATGGCGATGGCGAGTACTGCTCTAGGAGGTATGATCTGATTGCGTTGAACGTTATTTGTTTCCACCTTGCTCGCATAGCTAATCGGTGATTCCAGGAAAAGCGTCCTCAGGGATCGCTGCCAGAACATAATCTGCTTTAGTACATGACTGAGTTACACCCTTGATGCGAAACTGGACTTCAGGGCACTGGACCCAGGTGAACACTTCTCTGCTGGCGAATGATAGTAGTTCCAGAGACGTGGCGTTGACAGTAAAGACAGTGTCTGGGGGCGGCATCATCTAATGATAAGACACAGCAGTATAGGGGAAAGCGGGAGGGAGCTGGACACTCTGGTGGTCACCAATGGGCGAGGGCACCAATTAGGTATTAACTGATAAGTAAAGTGAGTGTAACTAACTATTTTTGGACAAAAAAAAAAAATAAAACTGAAATAGCGTTACAATATACGAACGTATATTATGCGCATGTGGTACACTGTCTGTCCTGAAATTGATTTGAAGAAAAAATGACAAAAATTATTGGCAAATATGGGTACAAAATTCACATTCGAGATTTTCTCAAAACTATCTCTTTTGACATCTAGTAAAAAAAAGTTATTGAAATACTAACAAAAATAACAATAAAAAATTAATAAGTTAATGGATTAACGTTAGGATCAAAACACCACTATTATATTCCTCGCCATCTTTGATCAATTAGTTCAGATTTTTCCTATCTAGCACGTCTCCGCTTGGCTTTTTCGTTATAAAGGGAAGGACACGATCAACAAGATATTGTTCAAGATCAATTACAAGCGCGTGACAGACGTGAAAATGAAAGACTGATGACACTTAATTAAAGCCCTAATGACTGGAGTCACCAGATGGTGTCTAATGACCCTGTGAATAAAACCAGGTCTTTGCCTGAAAGGTGAAGCTCAGCTAAAAGGAACAAAAAAGAATGATTTCCAACATTGCGAAAGCCTTGTATTATATCGTGGAAGGTGAGGAAATTATGCAACGTTGTAAAATCTTAGTATGTTGATATCTTCCCCTTGATTCTAATTCTAGTATTATTTATTACTGCTGCTGCTACTTAAATTTCAGATATTACTGTAGTTTCTAGTCCCATCTTTACTACTGCTACTACTACAACTACTGTTACTAACACTATTAAAGATATCTATGATAATAATAATGATAACAATGACAATGCTAATAACATACATATTATTCAACCGAAAAGTTTATTACCTATCAAAAAACTCATTATTATTCCACATCAATGGTATTTCCAACCTTTTTCTGCATTTAGCAACATAAAAACCTCACCCCAACGAGAAGGGCATTCTGTCACACAGTTACAAAAGTAAATCTTCCACTACAAGTTCAAATTAGGGAGAACTCGAGCTTCATTTGCATATCAATAAGGTTTCGGAAAGGAGAGGATTTCTCTACAGAGAGTTATTCCTGTGGTAAATTATTCAAATGTCGATTCTCTGAATGAGATAGATGAGGGTTATTCTTGGTGCTTCAAGAATTAAAGTCCGCTGAATTACGGGTAGTAAATTTGTGGTGTTAATTTTTTTTTTTTTAATATACCTTGATACTAATACTGTCATTGCTCTTACATCATTGTAATATTCTTCATCGAAAACTGGTCTGGGATAAATTGTGATTTCGAGCATATATAATACAATTTCAATTCACTAAAGGTTGATAATTACACAGGTACAAATAAATAAGAATCAATCTAATTCACCGAAGCTCCATAATGGATTTCTTCAAGTTTTTGTTAATACACTTTGAGATACAGTTGAAATTTACCTTAGATTTCCATTACCCTAAACCAAGTCAAAATAATATTACAAAACAACAGATGAAATCCAACTATAAATCCAATCCCTTGATAAAAAATAAGCCATGGAAATCAATATCAGTGTCTTGAGTGACTTCAAATAGAAACACTCGATATTCAATCTCATGTTATGACTGAGAAACACGGAATAAAAATTGAACTGGTATGAATGGATGAAATAAAAATGAAGAGAGATTCGCACTAGCTAAAACGGAATCCTGGACCCACGAGAGGACATAGAAACTGCAGAATTCATTTCCTGAGCACCGCGGGTAAGGTAAGCTCACTTCGTTTAAATGGTGAGGTTAGATCAGGTATAGACTGTAGAAAGCAGCCATGCAAGGAAGGACTGCAACAGCTTCAAAAGGAAACGGCAGAAGCTGACAGAGTTTAAAAGGGTGGAAATTGTTGGAAAGGGTAAAAGTGTAGAGCCTAGCCATTGAAGGGAGAGAGGGTAGAGAAAGAGGGGGAGAGAGGGAAATAAAAAAAAAAAAAACAGAGTGAAAGGAATATGGTGATTTTGTTGGACAACCTGTTCAGAAGCAATTCGGCATACGAGTACGATCGGATTTGGGCGGAAAGAAAGTTTTGCAATATAAGGTTTAGAGGGATTAAATAAATACAGCAATTTAATAATCTCAGTTGTATCGAAAATAAGAACTGGATCCTAGACAAATATAGTATTTTCTAGACTCGTCTTATGAGGTCACGATCAATTGCATAAAAAACGTGAAAGTTTTAGTCTGTTTTTCTGTTGTTCAAACTCAGTGAACAGGGTCAATGGTGTGAACCAAAAGAAGAATTTATATGATCTTAGATATGCACTCTCTAGTTTGATCAAATCATAAGACTTTGATATAAAATCTTAAGATATATAGAAAAACTAATGTTAGAAAACATATTCCAGAGCTCTTTTTTTATCAGGCTACATAAATGGACTAATATATGCTTTCATCTGCCTCATACCCTAGAAAAAATGATAAGATTTTCATAGAAAAATATCAAAACACAAAATCCTCTTCATCAGAAAAGGATGTTTGGATGATTGGTATTAGAGCGTTATGGTCCAGAGCTTCGGCCGGGAAGTGCATTCATCGCTGGAATAAAAGTTGAGAGAGGTTGGGCGATAAAATGGAAGGAAGAAAGTGGAATCTGAGATAAAGTAAAAGCTATACAGGGGGTGCAGTAAGAGATAAAAAACATCTAGTGATGCTAACTGTGCACTGACATCTTACGGGGTCATGAAAAAGGGAATGTTGTTAGAACAAAGTCAAATATCCTCTATTAGTCAGGAAGGCGAAAGAAGAGATTTGCGAACAAAGAAAAATTTACTTTTCGAAGGCGAGATCACAAAAAGGGGTTTCCACATAAATTCTTTTCGAATGAGTTGAAAATATAACTGCGATAAGTGTGAATGCTGGATATAAATTAGAAAAAAATGAAGTAAATTTTTTTTATTTGTTATAAAAGTTAGCTCATGTCACCACCTTATTTAGAATGTGTAACTGTTTGCTGCAATAATCTTTTTTGTTATAATTGCTCTCACTGTTAACAAACTTCCTTATGTTATACAAGGAATATGCTTTAAACAAACAAAAATATTCTCAAACTGAAATCTGGTTCGCGATAATTTTCAACCCAAAGATTAAAGTTTCATTTTAGTGATACTGTTTGAACCGAAATAATTTTACAGTAACCTCTGGAGATGGAATCTTGACATCCAAAATGGAACTCAGTTCCCCAAGGAAAAGTGTTGAACAAGCAATAGAAACTGAGCAACAGTACTCCAGCAAGTCGTTAAAGTCAATCTTCCTTCCATTCTACCCCTCTCTCATCGCCTCCTCTTGTAGAACCGCCCCCCCCCCCCCCCAATCCACCCCATCGCAACCCCCATCTCCTTCACTCTCTCCTGCCTCGAGCGCTTTGCTTTCGGGGAGCTCCTTTGACATTAAGCGAATTTGGGAGGTTCTTAAGAAGCTATACGTTGGGTCATTAGGTAAGTAATGACATCTTCACTCATGGACCGAAGATCATTAGCGTTTTAATTAACATTGTTTACTCTGCTTGATTTCGAGATCTTTGCAGCACTGGCTTCCATATCTGGCGCGCGCGAGAGAAGGAGAGTGTTCCAATTTGTATTCCAAGTGCTGTAGCTGAAGTTGTCTAATAAGGCATGAGTAGTTGACAGCCTTATAGATCGACGCAGCAGTGTTGCTTGTGTAGTTGGCTTACCATTGCATCATTGAGCTATTATTATTATTATTATTATTATTATTATTATTATTATTATTATTATTATTATTATTATTATCGTATCGTTATCGTTATCATTGAGACCGATTAGTTAGAATTATTACCTCTAAAATTCTGGTTCAGAATATTTTCTTAGATAAAAGAAGGAAAACTATATCATGTCTAATAACTTAAAGACTTTATAAAAATAACATATACATTGAACAAATTAAGGCTCTTACCCTCAACTATTATATGCGAGTATTGTAATCAAGGCAAGTCCCTTGATATAAAATAATTGCATGAAGTCATCCTTAATTTCTTCAGATTTATGAAACTACTTAAAACTACGAAAAATGCAAGGCGAAAATATTTACGTAATAAAATAAAACATGTTTTGTTGAACTCGTGTTAACTGTTGTAACGGTTTTAAAAGAAAATTATTGACTGTCAATTAAAACGTATTGTTGTGAAGAATAAGGAAATCTTTGTCATTGATCGTAATATTATGGTTTTAGAGTATATTTTAAAATAATTATTTTAAATTTTCCGCCTCTTTAATCAAGGGTTGAATAAAATTCATCACTTTACGGCGCACATGAAAACGTACACTTAAATAATATATACTTTAATGCCACCATCTCTTAGAACTTGACAATAAATTATTTTAATGTTTTTCAGTGGACTTTGATTTCCTAGATAAATTATATTTGACTTTGATATGTTTCGTTATACGGTCCCTTATAGTACTTTTATTAATCATATCCATTGTTCTAAATAAAAACAAAAAATACCAGAAGTGATGAAATAACCTTTAAACTAATTATCATAGAAAAGTCTAACACATTTTATGTGAACGCTAATAGTTTTAGAAATGAAACTCAACGAAATAAAAAAAAGAGAAAAAAACAGGAATCAAACCACAATATATGTGACAAATTTCCTCATGAAAGGTTAGAGTTTGCTAGATTGGAAAGGATCATTCCAAAGGTTGTAGATAAAAATAACCTATCTGGCTTTGATATAGTAATCGTGGACTGTGGGTGTTGTGGATGCTGTCAGAATTTCATGGCGAGAAAAAAAAGAGCAATTGAACAAATGCCTTCTGTTATGGTAATGATAGGATATGGTGGCTCGGTAGGTGCTAAGAGGGCAGATAAACAGAAGAAATATATATATATATATATATATATATATATATATATATATATATATATATATATATATATATATATATAGATAGATAGATAGATAGATAGATAGATAGATAGATAGATAATATATATATAGATAGATAGATAGATAGATAGATATATAGATAGATAATGTATATATATATATACATTATATATATATATATATATATATATATATATATATATGTATGTATGTATATATGTGTGTGTGTAAATATATATTTATATATATATATATATATATATATATATATATATATATATATATATATATATATATACATATATATATATATATATATATATATATATATATATATATATATATATATATATATATATATATATATATATATATATATATATTTTTTTTTTTTTTACTTCAGTCGATTAGAAAGAATGACTAAGTCGCACATGCCGAGACGATAATGCACTATACCTATAGATTTTGAGGTCTTTCACAAATTCCAAACCTGAAGAAATGAAGAGAGCTGAGCTTGGAGTTAGTAACATTGCCTGAAAATTTATATCCTTACCGCGTCCAGTACAGAAACTTGCAGCAGACAATGGACATTTAATGGGAGGGGTAAAGAGTCACAATAATGACCTGCACAGGGCAAATGGCGATTGAAACCGGAAACCAAAGGAGAGAAAGAATGGCCTTAAGGAAAATATAGTGCTTACAAGTTTTCAAATTTATTCATTTCAACTCCCTGAACCTCTCAAAGATATTACTGAATGATTGTAGATAAAAAAAAAAAATGTTAAAGAAGAATTTTGGATTAATTCTCATTAAAGTAAACAAACCATGAAAAGGATATTGAATAAAAGAAAACGGCAGAAAATATTGAAATTACCGGATGGTACAGTTGGCTTCATTAATTCTTGTACACTTATTGAGAAGCCAAGGAGACGCCAGTGTACCGGAATTAATGAATCCAACTGCACTCATAATACAGACGTTCAGTGTCTAAGCACCATAAAATTTTATAGTAATGAGACTTTTTCAAATACAAGGGATATTATACCTGTTTTTTTATAAGCTTAGAGATCGTCGTTTGCTACAATATGATATATTACACCATTTATACTTAAAGGGGTGAAGATTAGGCAGGTATTTCTGACAATTGAAAAATAGTTTATTATTATTATTATTATTATTATTATTATTATTATTATTATTATTATTATTATTATTATTATTATTATTATTATTATTATTATTATTATTATTATTGCAATAGAATATGAAATATCATCGAAAGAAGAACGGATTAATGAGGTGGAATCATTTAAATATGTAGGAATATTGATATCTAATACAGGATCCTTAGAATTTTATTTTAACGAGAGATTAAAAAAATAAATCAGACAATGGCTAGGTTAAGTAAAATTTTGAAATCAAATCGCCTAAAATTACATATAAAAATCAGACTATATATCTGTTTAGTGAGATCAGTGTTACTCTATGGACATGAGTCGTGGTAGAACAATGAAAAAAAATTTCCAACAGATTTTGTAGATATGAAAACAAAACCCTCAGAAGAATAATAGGAGTTAAATGGCAGGACAGGATTAGAAATGAGACTACAAGAGTGATTACTCGAGTGCCATATGTGGATGAGATCATGGTGAGAGGTTGATGGAGAAGGTTTGGGCATGCTCCTAGCACTCCCCAAGAGGGATTAGTTCACCAAATTTTCAACTGAGCTCCACAAGGCACTAGTTCCTTATTTCCTTATTCTATATTTGGATTCCCCCAGGCCCCTCAGTGTGAGGCCCCTCGTATATCCACCAGAGAGTTGCTTATGCATCTTCCGGAGTATTTTGCATCTTCCAGTCTTGGATGGTCTGGGATGCATCTTAGGTGTTTATCGAGTTTATTCTTAAACACCTCTACGCTCACTCCTGATATGTTTCTTAGATGAGCTGGCAGTGCATCAAATAGTCGCTGCATTATCAATGCTGGTGCGTAGTGGATTAGTGGCCTGTGAACCTTCCTTAGTTTTCGTGGTATAGTTTTGGGTATTATTAATCTACCTTGGCTTGCTATTTCTGATATTTTTAGCTCCATGATGTTTTCAGTAATTCATTCGATTTTTTCCATGCTTGTATTATCATGTAGCGTTCTCTTCTCCTTTCAAGACTGTATAATTTAGAAAATTATAATCTTTTCCAGTAGTCAAGGTCCTTAACTTCATCTATTCTAGGAGTAAAGGACCTTTGTACACTTTCTATTTGTGCAATATCCTTTTGGTAGTGTGGATACCATATCCCATTGCAGTACTCGAGTGTACTACGTACATAAGTTTTTTACAGCATAATCATGTGCTCAGCTTTTCTTGTTTTAAAGTGTTTTGAATATCATTCCCATTTTTGCTTTACATTTAGCCAACAGTGTTGCTATTTGGTCGTTGCATAACATATTCCTGTTTAACATTACATCAACGTCTTTAATTGCTTCCTTGTTTGTGATTGTCTCGTTATCAGGTCCCCTGTATGCATATACCATTCTTTCTGTTTCCATAATTTATTGATTAGAATTTACCATCCTATTTATCTCCGCCCTTTCATATATTTTGTTTAGATCTCTTTGTAAAGAGTTCCTATCTTTATCACAAGTAATTTCTCTACTTATTCTTGTATCATCGGCGAAACTTCTCACTACAGTGTCTTTAACATTACAGTTTATGTCTGATATCATAACAACAACAGCAGTGCAGCTAATACCGTACCCTGTGGAACGCCAGATATTACCTAAGCTTCATCTGATTTCTCGTCATTTGCAACCACTATCTGTTTTGTGTTTTGTAGAAATTCTTTTATCCATTTTCCCATCTTTCCCTTAATATTATGCTTTCTCATTTGTTTCTCTAATATATTATGGCATACCTTGTCAAAGGCTTTTGCAAAATTTAGATATACCACATCTGTGTCTTTTTTATTTATCATATTTTTATATATGTTTTCATAATGTGCTATCAGTTGGGTTTGTGTACTTTTTTTCCGGGCACAAAACCGTGTTAAACTATATTAAATAAATAATTTTTAACCAAATGATTGATTATTTTCTTTTTTATTACCCCTTCATACACTTTCATAATGTGTGATGTTAGACTAACTGGTCTATAATTGCTTGCCTCTAGTCTTGATCCACTTTTGAAAATAGGGGTTATATATGCTAATTTATGTTTAACATATATCTCACTCATATCAACACTTTGTCTTAACTGTATTGCAAGCGGCTTTGCGATAGTGTGTGCATTTTTTTTTTTTTAACAAAATCGCTGAACTCCATCTGGCCCGGCCGCTGATCCCTTTTTAATTTCGCATATAGCCTGCACAATATCTGCTTCATTAATATCCATATCCGTTAGATATTCAATATTTTCTCTCATTTCTGTTTCATTATTCTCAATCGCAATTCTTGGCGTGAATTCACTCATATTTTTTTCTGCTAATATGTTGCATATTTCCTTTTTTTTATTCGTTAACCGTCCTTCCATTCTTAGAGGACCTATTTCTAATCTCCCTTTATTCATCTTTCTTTTTTGCACAGGAGTAAAGTACTTTGGGGTTTTTCTTGATATTTAGAAGTGTCCTTTCTTTTAAGTCCCTTTTTTTCATTTTCTTTCGATTGCATAATCTTTTTTTCTGCATTTACTATCTTACTTTTCATTTCCATCATTTTCCATACATTTTTTCTTTTGCAAGATTTTTCTTCCACTTCTAATTTTCTGAAATAAGATCCTTCTGTCTCTTGGTATGCATGACTGATGGTTATTTTTTTTTGGGGGGGGGGTTACATATTTTTCAAACAATTTTCTCCAGTATTTTGTACAATATATCCGTATTTACCTGTATATTATCACTTACTAATACATTTTTCCAATCTTTGTTTAACTTTTCATTTATTTCTGACCATTTTATATTCTTACCATAGAAATTATATTTTCCATATCCTTCCTATCGTTTTGTGCTTTGCAATGGACTATTAATTCTATGACATTATGGTCTGAAATTCCCGTGTTATGCACTATTATTTCGTTAACATAATACACCTCATTCACAAATACTAAATTTAGGACATTGTCCTTTCTTGTTGGAATGTGGTTTATTTGTTGCATATTGTGTTTTAATAGCATATCTTGAAGCTTTTCAACCTGTCTCTTATCTTCTGCGCTACTTACTATTACTCCCTTTTTTATATGCATATAAGCAACCACTTTCTTCTATCCGTTCTTTCCAAGCCACAAAACGAAAGTTAAAATCTCCGGAAAGGAGTATATTCCAGTCGTTATGGTTTCTACATATATCATCTATATTTTCTATTACTATGTCAAACTCCTTAGTAATTTGGGGTCTGTAAACTACAATATTCACTAATTTTTCATATCCAAATTCTACCGCAATCAATTTACTTTCTGTGTTGCTGTATTTTTCACAGACTTTTCCTTGGTTTATGTCTCTTCCATATATTGCGGTTCCCCCTTGATTCCTATTTGTTCTGTCTGATCTATATGTTTGGAAACCCTTCATCTGGTCATCACTGCCAGTCTCTTATATCTGATATATCTATATTTTCAATATGAGTTAGTTCTTCTAAGAACTCTATTTTCCTTTTACAGTTACTCGAGACTAAACCCTGTGTCTTCATCACTATTATGGATTGTGTTTCATCCCCATTATTTAATATTGGTAATAATATGGATTCTCCCATGCTTCCTTCCTGTTCTGATATGATGTTTTCTTCCTTTCCAGGAATTCTACCATTAAAAACTCCAACTTTTCTATTATATTTTCTCTTTAGCGTTCATATTTATTTTTGTGGGTATACCTGCAATTATCCCAATATCTGCACCAACCCCAGGCATTATAGATGCATTCTTTGTAGTTGGGTTCTAATTGTGCATATTTGGGTTGAAAGGCATCATATTTTGAAGCCTTTTGTACGTAGCTGGTACATACTTGGCTTGTATTTTTGTTTCTTTTTTGTTTCATTTTTGCTTTCATTTTTCTTTTTGGTTTGCTGAGTTTTCTGATTTTCATTCATGGTTGCAGGATGCATATATCGACATTTTTTTTTCAATTTGCATCCTTTTTCTTCTTTCAGGTTTTTGCATATTTTTGGATGGAGATCTCTGCATTCGTCTTCATATCCGTCTAAATATACACATTTACCATATATTTCATAGTTATGACATATCTTTGGATGCTTGTAGTAGCATCTTTCGCCAAATCTGCAATTCCCTCTTTTCAGTAAATTGCAGACTATATCTTTCTTTTCTTTATTTTCTTGTTCTTGCTCTTTCCTAAAAGTATGTAGGTCCGGGTAGTCTCTCTTGGGTCCATTATTTGTTTCCATCTGATAATTCATTTCTTCGTAAGTATGCTGTTGAATGGCATCATATGTTGTATCAATGATTTCCTCTGCATCATCATCATCATCATCATCATCTTCTTCTTCTTCTTCTTCTTCTATTTGCAGATTCAGTCTCAACTTAATTATATTTTCTATCCAGACTAAGCATGTTGAGCAGAATACCTTTGTGTCTTTAGTATTTATTTTTTGTTGCACTTCAGCGCAAGTAGGATGTGTTGGTACATGACATACATCGCATTTCCTCAATAATTGTTGCGGATTAAGAATACTATACCACATCTTACATGTATTGTACAATTTTGACATTCTTTTTCCCAATGCATCAATCAGCATATTCACCATATTGGACTTTTTATTGTTCTTGAATGGAATATGCTGATTGATGTAAACTCTCTTTATAAGTGTCTTTATCACCTGGATCTTCTTTGGAATTTCTTCTATTATTTTGATGATGTTTTCCGCAGACTTGCTCCAGTTTGTTGGATCATATTGTTTCAATATGTTTGAGAATATTTTTCCGTCACACCGGTTGGGGCTATTTGTGACCTCTGTTACCAGTAAATCTAGTTCTTGTTGTGCCAACTCATGGAATTTACTCTTGCTCTTACTGACTGCAGCAATATCCCTCCAAGCCTTGTTTGTGTTAGAGGTTGCCATCTTGTTCAGATTTTTAGTATTTCACAAGATAACTATCCTATGCCGACTTTTTATCCCACTCTTCCGACCTCAAACTAATCACCAACTATTCCCGAAAACTTGCATCTACATTGCACTCGATAGGCTTTTGTTATTCGCGTTAAATCATTTGATTTTCTCGAATCACAAAATGGGACTCACCAGCATACAGTAACACTCACTCAGAAGAGTTAGAAGTCACAGGTCTATATACCTGAGGACTATGAAGCGTGAAGTAAGAAATGATGAATGGAGAAGCATTGTTTTAAAAGCTGAAGATAGAGACTACTGGCGAAATCTAACCGAGGCCCCTTGCGTCAATAGGCGTAGGAGGAGATGATGATGATGATGATGATGATTATCAATATTATCGATATGGCACAAGAATGAAAGCTTATTAACATGCTGAGGGAGCTTCCACAGATCATATCGCCCATGTTAAAAAAAAAAAAAAGTTAAAGATAACTGAATAGAATATTAAATACGAGACACGTAAGATGAGGAACACCAGAAATAAAAACATACACCAACTGTGATAAAAGTCAGAATAACAATCGGGACACCCACGTTGCTCTAATTCAATTTCACCTTTTTATAACAAAGAATAAAAATAAGATCAAATCGCTTCTCTCTTGTGAGGATTAGTTTCGTAACCTTCTCTGATTATGAATTATTCTGCAAGTAGCCAGTTTCGAATAGCGCCAAATGCCAGGGACGCACGTTATGAATAAGAAATAAGTAGCCTGACATAACGCATCAGTCTTGATTAAGGAGCAAGTCGTAACGGTTTGCTTTATGATGTAATTATATCTCATTCAAGAGAGTAGTAAGGTGGGCGACACCTTTTGATCCTAAGATATCAAGACAGTGATTGTAGATGTTCTTGTTTTTGGATAGATTTTAATCGGCATGATTTTTTTTCGTAATTATAAATTAAACAAGGAAAAATACCTAGACTATTTTATCGATCTTTACAAAAAAATGAAGACATTCAAAATATTTGGATGAAAAATTTATTGTATCCGAGTAACTATCTTATTAAAGTATCTTTTTTCTTTTTAATCTTATTATTATTATTATTATTATTATTATTATTATTATTATTATTATTATTATTATTATTATTATTATTATTATTATTATTATTATTATTAAGGAAAAAAAATGTACAGTAAGTTTAGGTGTGGGAAGTGAAAATCAAATGGAGAGAGAGAGAGAGAGAGAGAGAGAGAGAGAGAGAGAGAGAGAGAGAGAGAGAGAGAGAGAGAGACATCCAGTTGAAAATAAAGAAAGAGAGGTTATTTCCAGAGAAGCAGAGAAAAGCTCGACAGACTAAGAGGCTACCGGGACTTATTAAATTAACGGGAGCATAGCAGATTTCTTGGTACTAATGAACATTATCATCTTTGAGGAACAAACACAACCTTTATCAAAAACGTTTTCAGACATGGTGGCGACGCAAATGATTGTTATTATAGCGAAATAAAACTTTTTTTTTTTTCAGGTTACACAGGGACGCAGGATATTTTCGTATGACTAATAAAATGGTTACAGAAACAGCCTTTAAGCATAATCTTTGAATTATAAAGGGAGATGGGTTGATTGGTAACGCCCCTGTCTGGCAATCCGCTGATCTAAGGTTAGAGTCCCTTTCAAGCA
>NC_090732.1:151668907-151676407 GCF_036898095.1 Palaemon carinicauda
TATATATATATTATATATATATATATATATATATATATATATATATATATATATATATATATATATATATATATATATATATATATATATATATATGTATATATATGTATATGTGTGTGTGTGTGTGTGCAAACCAGAAGCAAAGACACATACAGACTTGCATGCGTATGAGAGAGAGAGAGAGAGAGAGAGAGAGAGAGGAGAGAGAGAGAGAGAGAGAGAGAGAGAGAGACTGTTTTCTGGTTATACATCTTATTTATAAAGGTGTTAAGTGAATTCTATCAACGTGCATAGAGATCCCAATGAAAACTTAATAAAAAGACTATGTCAACTGCAAGCTATTTTTTGCATCTTTTCAAATAAGGTAGAATATCATTTCATCCTCAGGAGTATTTGGCTTTATCAAATGAAGGAAATGTCAGTCGAGGTACGGCTGGAAGTGACTTGACTAATAACGTCAGTCGCCTTTTACATATGACCTGAGTTTACTGAACCGATTTTAAATATCTTATTGGGACACCGTGTCTTTGATTCCCTATAGATAAGGACAGTCAAACATACGATATGGGAGACAGGCAATAGTGACAGGTGAGATAGGGTGACAGACCAACGCGCAGCTATACACGCTGGCTCTGAGAGAGAGAGAGAGAGAGAGAGAGAGAGAGAGAGAGAGAGAGAATATAAGCAGGAAGCAAAGACGCAGATAGACTTGCATACGCTTGAGAGAGAGAGAGAGAGAGAGAGAGAGAGAGAGAGAGAGAGAGAGAGAGAGAGAATATAAGCAGAAAGCAAAGACGCAGATAGACTTGCATACGCTTGAGAGAGAGAGAGAGAGAGAGGAGAGAGAGAGAGAGAGAGAGAGAGAGAGAGAGAGAGAGAGAGAGAGCACTATAATCACATATTTCATTATGCTATTTTTACTTGTGTTTTTGCACTTAATTTTTGCTTCCTGTATACGAAACTCATACTTGATTTATTGATTGATTGATTAAATATGAATTTATGCATTATGACCCAGCACTGGGGCAAATGGGGCCCTTCAGCGCCTGAGTGTAGTTGAAGTATGATCATTTGACATTATCAAATCAATAGTGTACCTAAGGAACCCCAGCACTTTCATTATGAAGTAAAAGTTAAAAGAGGTAGGACAGCTATGTGGAAAAAAAGTAACGGGGACGGCGGTAAAATAAAAAGAAGGAAAAAGACCGATTTTGACATAGGAAAAATCTAGTTTTGGGTGAGATAGTCATAGTGTCCTGATGGAAGTTCCTCAATGATACTTTTCTACTTTGGATATGTCTGCGAGTGATATACCAGAGAATTCTACCTTAGAAGTATCACGGCGTTCTAACCTCCGGGGCGAATATCCCGAGAGATATCGTGTATAATTCAGGGACGTGTTAATAACAAGCCTTGGTTATCCTTCCCCGAATAGAGTTAACATTGTCTCGAAGGATAAGGGATAGGAATGGATACCTAATAGGAGCTGTTACGGCCCTTATATAATGCCTAGTGAGCACCGCGAGAGGTGCACTAACCCCACTAGCTTACTACTTGGCCATGGTAAGCCCCAAGTGTTTAACGAATATAAGAGGAAAGCAAGAGAAGAATCTTTAACTTATTACGAACAAGGACAAGACACTGATTATATATATTTTTAAATTTATCGCATCTTTGTCCGTACTTCGGACAATACAACATATGCTAACCTTCCATATCTCCTCTCTATTATGTTGTCCAGTCAATGAATTCCCATTTTACAACTTTATTTTGTACTGATTTACTTTCTATTTCAAAGTTATGAATTGGACACATATTCTCAACCAAAGGATACACACGTTGACGCATGTAATAATATAATTGGAAATGAAATCTTACAAACACTTTCAATTTCATGTTAATTGAAATCCTAGTGATGCTTGTTCCTTTCCATCTTTTGATGAAAGATAATATTTCCTTTCCTTTTTTAGAGAGAGAGAGAGAGAGAAGAGAGAGAGGAGAGAGGAGAGAGAGAGAGAGAGAGAGAGAGAGAGAGAGAGAGAGTTTCTAAGAGTTTTGGTAAAATGTTCTTAATTAGATTTTAATTCCAGGTTAGAACATTTTTCAAATAGATATTTTACATCAGCTCGTGTTTTCTTATACATACATTTCTGTGTATGAATTTACACTCTCAAGAAATATATCTATGCCCTTTTTAAACCTCAACAAAAAACAACAATAGCAACAAACAATGATAATGAAAATAACAATAGCTCTCCATCAATGGTTTACTAACAATGCTACATTGCCACTATTAATGTTACTGTAAGCAAAATGTGAATTAAAATTAACAGCAAATAACGACAAAAACAAATATCTGATCGTCAGACTAAAGTTTGAGAGTTCCTGCAAAAATTTTGTTTCTTTAGTGTCTGCAAACTCCACTTTCCTTGTGAGGGAGCCTATAAGTCTACCTGCTGAGTTCCATCAACAACAATTGTCTAGCCCCTCCCTGGTTCTAGCTTGGGTGGAGAGGGGGGGCTTGGGCGCTGATCACATGTATACAGTATATGGTCAGTCTCTAGGGTATTGTCCCAACTTGATAGGGAATTTGCGACCTTTAAACCTTTTAAAAGCTGTATTGCTCTATAATCAAGTTTTGCATTTAAATTGAAACTTTCACTTTTTACTTGAATAACTCTAATCCAAATGAGCTATTTCCCCATTTGGATAAACGTTTTCCATTTAAACCGATTTTTCAAATCGTTTCCGAGACATTCGCAAGATCATTAGAGATCAAATCATGGTCTTCATATCATTAGTACTTTAACGAAGTCAGCCTTACCTCTGCTAATGGAAGCAGCTCACGCACAGGTCATTCGCCTTGACCAGTGCCTTGATTAATGAGTCCCTGTGTAAACATCAGGGCAATGAAATACGGTCTGAGCAAGGAGAATTCATGGGGGTTCATACGGACGTCGGAAATATTAAAGAGATATTTGTTTCAGAAGACACTCTAATGTCTTCGTAATTACTCAGATCTATTTTTGTGTGCATTTCGATTCATAAGTTAAATGCAGGTTTTCATAACTACTACAAGAGCAGAGAAGGTCAGGTCGACTTGGGAAATATTAAAAAATGTATGCGTCTCTTGACAAAAGATCAGTGGAAGGGATACTTTAATGTCAATCTATGGAGCCACGAACCTCAAGAGGATTCTATCCTTCCTGAAGTTTTAATTGTATACTTTTTTCCACAGATTTTATTCTGATCGTAAAATTTAAAGAAAGTAACTTTATTGATTTAAATATCCAGAAAGTAAATAATAGTAGTCGAGCATCAACGTAAAAGCTCCATTCGACAGTGTTTACCAGATAGCTTTTTCTATTGATTAGCCTATGAAAGAGTTAACTAATACAACTAGATCCAAAAACAATTAACATTAACATATGATGTTTTTGCTGTTTGTGTTCAATTATATACATTTTATTCTTGGCTTTACATAATAAATGCGATATATACTTTATATCTTTTTTTTTTTTTTTTTTTTTTTTTTTTTTTTTTTTTTTTTTTTTGTATTACAATAATTTTCTCAATAAGACTTCAGATAAACAAACTGGCCCGTATTCCACGAGTCTAGAGCTTGACCCCCGTTCACTTCTATAAAGCTTTCTTAGTGGTCACAACTACATCGTCAAAGAGAGCTCAGGATATGGGTTTGGAAGATATAGGTTTAAATGTTTAAAGGTCACCCATGAGTGACAAAAGGAAAGTCCAGGGCGATGCCATTGACGAACCCTACATAGGCGACATGTGATCAGCGCCCAAGAATCATCTCCATTAAGCTAGGACAAAGGAGGAACAGGCAACGGCTGATGAGGTTTTCAGCGGGATAGGTCTATAGGCTCCCCCAAGCCACAATCTTTAGCTCTTAAGGACGATGAAGTTGCAGACACTACTGGGAAACTAACGGACTTGGGCAGGACTCTAACTCCCGACCAACAGAATGCTAGACAGGGATATATCCAATAGCATATCAGAATACTTTTGAGCCGCTAGCAACCATTGCCTAACTATATCCAGTTTAAGAATGGGTGGGGAGGGGCTTGGACAATGACCATAGTATAAGTTGACATTGCGTGACATTGCGTAACAAGCGTAATGACTTGTTCTTTGCCTCTACTGTTCGTGATTGATATCAAAACTTGAACTTGATCGGATATCATTTTCAATTCCTTTCACTTTTCTTAAAAATGTCTTAATTTGGATGTCATTTTCAAATTATCTCCTTGATTTTTTGACATACAGTAAATTATCAATAATAATAATAATAATAAAGAAAGCTGGATGTAACCCAGAAACCCATACTATAAAACCACTACTCTTACAGCCTGATTAAAAAGAATAACAATACTAATAAAAATAGTTATCTCAGTATCAATAAAAAGAAATTATCGACAGAAGGGGAAACTTTCATCTAATCATTTATAAAGTCGTTTTCTTCATGTAATTGCGGCCGCAGCTAAACGGCATTAATCCCGGCCGTCGTCCAACCATTTAATTGAATTTCAGGTAATGTTCTCGTCTTATTCATGGGGTCATTAGACTCCCACTGGCAACTCTAGTCATGGGTTTTCAAGTCGTTAAGGTTTTAATTAAGTCTCATTACTCGTCTAATGGAGGTCAGTCACACCCTTGTCATTCTTTCTGAAGAAATATTAGGAATAATGAGGTTATCTATTTTTTTTTTTTAAATGATAGCAACTTCTATAGTAGAATTCGACTTATAAAGAACACACACACACACACACACACACACACACACACACACACACATATATATATATATATATATATATATATATATATATATATATATATATATATATATAATATATATATATATACATATATATATATACATACATATACATATATAAATATATATACATACATATACATATATACATATTGATATCCACACACACTATATATATATATATATATATATATATATATATATATATATATATATATATATATATATATATATATATATATATATATATATAATATATACTGTATACACAAGTACAGTGCCAAGAAACTTTGGAGTTGTGTGGTTTGTGAGAAAAAGTGGAAAAGACTGAAGCTATGGTGAGCAGTGAGGAAGGTAGGGACAAATTAGCCATATATGAAAGTATATGTCTGTTATAAAAATCGATGGAAAATTTAGATACTAAGGATCTATTATAAGTCAGGAGGGAGGGTGTGAGGCTGAAGTTGAGAATAGGATAAAAGCAACATACGGATAGTGGAGGGAGGTAGCAGGGAGTGGTATGTGATTAGAAAAGGACCAATCAAGCTAAAAGTCGAGAAATGAACCAGTGTTGATGTATGGTTCGTAAACGTAAGCCCTAAGAAGAAAAGAGGAAGCAAAGCTTAATAGGAGAGAGATGAGAATGCTGTTCTATGGCTTACCAAATTATCAGCTGAAGAAAATTCAGAGTACAAAACAGAGCCGCTAGATTAATAAAAGGACTACACAATAGGGATAGAATTACCCCTACACTAATTAAATTACACTGGTTGCCGGTAAAGGCGAGAATTAAATACAAGCGACACTTACTAACGTTTGAGATACTGAACTAAAATGAACCAAAATATCTAAAAGAATGCCTGAACAAACTAGAACTAGAAACAAATGTTACCATAAGACACATGAGTGACAAACATAGACTATCTGAACCAAGAATAAATAGTAAATTTGGTGAAAGGGATTTTAGCTACTGTGCGCCTAGACATTATAATAAACTGCCAACTGAAATGAAGGACCTTAAGAGAACAATTGAATTTAAGAAGAAAGTAGACACACAACTTTTCACAAGATCATATGATTTGGAAGATGCTACAATCAAGGAATTGTATAAGTTATAATGAAAATGTTTCGTTAGATGATTGATATGGACCCGATAGAGAAGTAGTTCACTCGACTTCAGTGGAGGGTTGGATTTAAACCCAAAATAAGTAAAGTAAACAAGAAAGTGATTGGGGGAATATCACTGCCCGAAAGATAAGAAAATGATAAAATAAAGAGTGTCACGACTGAGATGATGTGAGCATGTGTTGAGGATGGATGGAGGAGAGGGAGTGTGAGGGGGTTCAAGGAGGGACCTGTTGGTAGGAGAAAATCAAGAGGGAGGCAGACAATTATATGGTGAGATAAGGTGAAGGGTGACTTAATTCGTTCTTGCAGAAATGTCCTGGAAGAATTAGGATAGGGGTTCGATGTTGCTGTCCACCGTGAAAAGCCATACATTTTCGGTATAACTTGTTCCTGCAGACATTCTTCAAGAAACCATTTCTGGTTTTTCCTCCAAAAATGTCTGATGGAATAAGTTACACCGAAAAACATATTAAACTGTACGATTACAGTTATAAGTAAGACATTTATATATATATATATATATATATATATATATATATATATATATATATATATATATATATATATATATATATATATATATATATACATATATATATACATATATATATATTCAGAGAGAGAGAGAGAGAGAGAGAGAGAGAGAGAGAGAGAGAGAGAGAGAGAATTATATATATATATATATATATATATATATATATATATATATATATATATATATATATATATATATATATATATATATATATACATATATATACAGTATATGCAGAGAGAGAGAGAGAGAGAGAGAGAGAGAGAGAGAGAGAGAGAGAGAGAGAGAGAGAGAGAGATGGCTGACCCACTAACGAAATTGAGAAGGGTATAAGGAAACCTCACATATATTCTTTCAATTCACTGCCGAAGTTGAGGCCTCTTGGTAGAAGGGCAAGAATATAATTGCTACATGGCTAGCATATATATATATATATATATATATATATATATATATATATATATATATATATATATATATATATATATATATATATATATATATATATATCTATACATATATATATACATATATATTTATATACGCACATATATACATAAATATATATATATATATATATATATATATATATATATATATATATATATATATATATATATATATATATATATATATATATACATATATATATATATATATATATATATATATATATATATATATATATATATATATATATATATATATATATATATATATATATACATATACATATATATATATACATATACATATATATATATATACATATATATATACATATACATATTGTTAGGTTGTTTGACTGTCAAACAACCTAGTTTCATTTTTTTTATAACTGCCCTCTTTATTTTTGTTAATGTGGGAGACTTGTTTACTTTGGTGACGTTGGGGGTAACAAGAATCAGTCAGGTTTGGGAAGCCAGATGGACCAGTTCTCGTAATGGAGTCGAGAAAAAGCAGCAGACCCAGCTTTGGAGTATCTCCTAGTTGGTGGTGACTTGTCCTTAACCTAGTCCTCGAGGTCGTTATGGATTTG
>NC_090732.1:151683907-151686407 GCF_036898095.1 Palaemon carinicauda
GTAGTTTAATCCCTTTGTAGGCCTACAATCAATAATATACTATTTCTAATCATTCTATTGTTACAAAACTAACCAAAAGGGGTGCCTCAAGGCAGTGTACTTGGTCCTCTCCTGTAAATTTGGTGAAAGGGCTTTTAGCTACTGTGCGCCTAGACACTATAATAAACTGCCAACTGAAATGAAGGACCTAAAGGGAGCAATTGAATTTAAGAAGAAACTAAAGACATTACTTTTCACAAGATCATATGGTTTGGAAGATGCTACAATCAAAGAATTGTATAAGTTATAATGAAAATGTTTCGCTAGATGATTAATATGGACCCGCCCGAGAAGTAGTTCACTCGACTTCAGTGGAGGGTTGGATTTAAACCCAAAACAAGTAAACAAGAAAACAATATCCCTTAGAGCAATTTATTGGCAAATTCTGCGTGGTGTTCTTTCTAAGAATTGCTTCAGCAATATGTTGTTGTTGTTGTTGTTGTTGTTGTTATCATCATCAATATTATTATTATTATTATTATTATTATTATTATTATTATTATTATTATTATTATTATTATTAAATAAACACAGCCTTTAGTATAAAGCTATCATAAATCAATGCAAATCTGCCAGGCAATCAATATTATTCAATTTTATGGAAATTTATAAGAAAATTAAAAAACAAAAATCTAAATATGGAAAACCACATAAAATAGCGCTCAGCCATAGAAAAGAAAACCACTTACTACGACTTTTTGAATAAGTACATAATTATTAAGCGGGGTTTACACGGTCGAACGGTTCGTCGAACCCGGTTGTCAAAAATGCTTGTCAAACGGTTCGGGGAGGTGGAATCAGCCACAAATTCATAAGGTTTATGGACTATGAAGCCCCGGCCAGTAAAGTCAGGCGAGAACTGCCTTGCTTCGAACCGTTCGACGAACATGTTCGCCAACCAAATACCCTGTTCACACGTTCGAACACTTGTCTGTCGAACCGCGTTCGACGAACCTACCTATAGCATTATTCTTACAAGAGCCGAAATAAAAAGATAATATTCCTGACATAAAAAGTTGCAAAAGTTACAAAAATTCATTATGGGAGATATTCCTTACCTCAACTATTCCCTATGAGGTAAACGGTTGACAATAATAAGATTGTTTATGGATCTTTCATCTTCTCCCGCGTAGCTTTCCAACTTCATCAACATTCAGCCTCCCAGCAAGGCCTATGGAAACCAAGGAAAGAGAAAAAACCGATTAATTTAATTTTATTTTCAATAATGATAATGATTATGATAATATACACAATGTTAAAGAGTTAATTACTGTGACTTTGGTACCTATTCGGTTTGTGTTTTCCATTTAAGGAAAGAGTGCTGGAAGCAGTAAGGTTACATGAGGATGTACAAGAATGGTGGACCGAGATTAGCAAAGTGATTCTAAGGGTCGGTGAGGAAGTACTAGGAAAGTCATCAGGAAGAAGACCCCCAAATGATAAAAAATCCTGGTGGTGGAATGGTGAGGTTCAAGAACGGGTAAAAACCAAGAAAGAAGCCAAGAAGAAGGCAGATCTATCGGGACAAGAGTAGGATAAAGAAAACTATAAACAAGCAAAGAAAGAAGCAAGAAGAGCAGTAGCAAAGGCAGAGACATTAAATGAAATCTATAAGGAGATGGAAACACCAGAAGGAGAGAAGAAAATATTACGAATTGCTAAGGCCCGAGATGCTGCATCCAAAGACCTGACACATATAAGGCAAATAAAAGATAGCAATGGCATAGTGGCATAGTTCCAGCAGAAGAGAGTGAAATTAAAAGGTGGGAAACTTATTTTGAAGAACTATTGAATAAGGAGAACCCAAGAACAGTATTTGAAGATGGACTCCTAAACGAGGCAGTTACCATAGGAGTTACTAGAAGAGAAGTAGAACAAGCAGTAAAGAAGATGAAAAATAGTAAAGCTGCAGGACCGGATAATATACCAGTAGAAGTATGGAAGAGTCTTGGAGAGGAAGGCATAGATATCTTGTCGGACCTGACACAGAAGATCTTCAATCAGGAAAAGATGCCAGAGGAACGGAGAAGCCTAATCATTCCCATCTATAAGGGGAAGGGAGACATCCAGGAATGTGACAACTACAGAGGCATAAATCTGATAAGCCATACTATGAAAATATGGGAGAAGATCATTGAGAAGAGACTCGAGAGATGAAACAACAATTGGTGAGGAACAATTTGGATTCATACCAGGAAGAGAGACTGTTGAAGCAATATTTGCTTTGAGACAAATAATAGAAAAACATCGGGAGAAACAAAAAGGATTACATATGGTCTTTATTGACATGGAAAAGGCATAAGATCGAGTACCACGTCAGGAGCTGTGGAGATGTAGGAGAGAAAAGGGAGTCCCTAAGAAACATGTAAGAATCACCCAAGATATGTATGAAAGGGCAGAAGCAAATGTTAAGAGCAGTATAGGCCTAACAGAAAGTTTCCCGGTATATGTGGGACTACAT
>NC_090732.1:151691407-151698907 GCF_036898095.1 Palaemon carinicauda
ATTAACTCTTACCATAATCTCAACTTCGCACGTGGTTATCACAAACTATAAATACGCCTACGATCTAAATTTTTTTCTGGGAAGGGCAAACTGTTTTCGAGAAATAAGCTGTCGTGACGGAGGGCAGGACTATGATTTTTGCTATTTATAATTATTATTATTACTGGCCAAGCTATATTCTCGGTTGGAAAAGCAAGATGCTATAAGCGCAAGGGCTCAAACAGGGAAAATTGCCCAGTGAGAAAAGGAAGTAAGGAAACAGAATAGTGTGCCTGAGTATACCCTCAAGAAAAAGAAAAAACCAAGACAGAGGAAGACTATTGCACTACCCAAGACAATGATTTGACTTTGGAGTGTCCTCCTAGAAGGATGATGTGCAAAGAATAGGCTAGTTAATGGACCAAATAAATCTCTAGCGGTAGTGTCTCAATGGTTGGCTGGTGCTTTGACCATCCTACCTCTTCACATCGTCTATTCGTTTCATTATTCCCTATTACGTGGGGTATGAATAATTTATGAGTTGACCTATCCCCATCTCAAGAAGGATATTCACGCATGGTATGATCAAGACCGTGTAGGATTTTTACCAAGCAAGTATTTATGTCCTTAATAAGAAGAAGAAGAAGAAGAAGAAGAAGAAGAAGTATATGTATATTACTGATTTATGAACAAACAGCAGAAAAAATGTAATGTAACCCAGCTACGAAGGGTGAGACTAAGGATATTACAGTAAAGCTGTTGCAATTTTTGCATATCCCCTTCACTGCCTTCCATGGAAAGAGATGATAAAATGGTAACTGGGATATATTTATTCTTTTAGCTGCATAGTCATATATTTCCTTATTTTAAGCAATCTTGAGTAAAAAAGGAAAAAAGTCTATTACTAGCTGCCTGTTTCCTTCTCTCTTTATAGGTAATAGGTTGGCCAGGGCACCAGCCATCTGTTGACATACTACCGCTAGAGAGTTATGAGGTCTTTTGACTGGCCAGACAGCAGTAGAGCTACATTGGATCCTTCTCTCTGGTTACGGTTCATTTTCACTTTGCCTATACACACCGAATAGTCTGGTATGTTCTTTACATATTCTCCTCTGTCCTCATACACTTGAAAACACTGTGATTACTAAACATTTGTTTTTCACCCCGAGGGGTTACTGCACTATAATTGTTCAGTGGCCACTCTCCTCTTGGTAAGGGTAGAAGAGACTCTTTAGCTCTGGTATGCAACTCTTTTAGGAGGACACTCCAAAATCAAATCATTGTTCTCTAGTCTTGGATAGAGCCATAGCCTCTTTACCATGGTTTTCCACTTCTCTTGTTTGTGAGTACATTTGGACACACTTCTATTCTATATCACTTCCTCTTGTTTTGTTATTTTTTTTTTTTTTCAGTTTATATATGAGATATTAATTTCAATGTTACTCTTCTTAAAATACTTCATCTTCCTTGTTTCTTTCCTCACTGGGCTTTTTTCCTTATTGGGGACCCTGGGCTTATAGCATACATCTCTTCCAACTAGGGCTGTAGCTTAGCAAGTAATAATAATAATAATAATAATAATAATAATAATAATAATAATAATAATAATAATAATAATACGAAACCGATAGATACCACTACATCATAATTGGAACTATATTTACAATAGATGGCTCTCTACGATGCATCACTCCTTAATATGTGGAAATAATTGTCAATGTGCTGGTGTGTCTTGAATAACTATTACTAGGTAAGCTAAACCCTAGTTGGAAAAGCAGGTTGCTATAAGCCCAAGGCCTCCAACAGGGAAAATAGCTTCTGAGAAATTAAAGCAAATTAATGAACATCCATTGCATCTAATTTTAGTTTCGAATTAAAAGAGTGACAGACGAGAAAGGAAAGGGGACACTGCTTTATCTTTTTTTTTCCTTGCGTAAAATCTTTTAAAAAGAAGAAAGTATTGGAATGTGTGGCTACAAATAATGATTATATAATATAGAACGTTATGTTTAATCACGCTGGAAACAGCAGTCAACAGGCTACTTAAAACCTGAAATCGTACCTCATCAACCTTAAGTGGCGGCAATAGATCTCAATGAGTCGTAAAGACTAATGAGTTACCAATCCAGAATTAAAGGGCATAAGGCTGCATAAAACAGTAAGAATGAACGTTACTGGAAGTTGTAACAAAGTACGGCAGTTTGGCTTTAGCAGCAATAATTCATTCTACTTTGAATTCGACCTTATTAATCCTACTGTATTGCAGGGTCGGTAGCTCAAGTAAACATTTTCCCTCTGTTTCTATTCCTTGCATCTTCCCCTCACCCCCTTTTCCCCAACTCACTCATATCCGTCCTCACCACATCCATCCATGAGACTCCAACACAGTATGAGCAAGAGCGAGCGAATTTCTTTATTTTATATATTTCGTCCAATGTATGATAGGCTAGACAGTATCATTCAGGGGTAACATAATTTCACGTGTGTCATAACACCAGTTCCTCACACATCAAATTTTAACTGCAACGCATCGACCATTCCTCCCTCTGCGAGGAAGTTTCTCCTCGCGAGGGGTCTGAAGCAAAACTCATTATGGCACTTGTTTTTTGTTAGACTGTCCTGCCTTACACAAAACACGGTCTCTTGCATTGGCAGTCCGGAAGAGATAATTTATCTGGCAGAGAAGATTATTTGTACAAAATCTTTAAGATTATTGGAGTGAGAAGGTGACTGGCAATGACCGTAACATCTTTACGCTTATTGTTCATGTTGCTTATAGCGAACAACTGAGCCTTAATGTATGACTTATGCCCTATTTTCATTTGCCTAGTTATAATTATTTTTCTACTTATTTGTTATTAATCTCATAATTTTCAAGGTAAAACATTAGACATTCTATAGGGGATTAACTGTCATGGTAGATATATTTATATTATTATACTAATTATATTTATTGACAGCGGGAATGAAGCCTCCTATAACAATCTAATGATGAAATACAAATAAAGCATAATAATGAGGTTTAACCTTTTTTAAGTATAAATCACAGAAACACTCATATAACGTATGAATATTGATAGATAGATAGACATGCATAGAAGTTGAAACCTTGGTGATACGCTGTTAACATAATTATACAGAATAAATCAAATATTCAAAGTCAACCAAGACACAATAGTTGGAGAAGGGCGTGCAAAATTTTAACACCCCTACCATGTGAAATATAACTAAATTGATTTCCAAAATAATATCAAATTCACTAATATTGTATAAAAAATCTTACGGCAAACCATAGTAATTTATTGAAAGCAGCAACGAGTCATAACTAGCTATAAAAGATTGAATTAGTAATAAAATAGAAAAAAAAAATGATAAAATCAAGATGATTAAAATTGGTGTTACAAACTCCATGACAATGTTCTCTCATAGAGGACTGAGATGGCCCGCCTAACGGTAGAAGAGTTTCGAAATAATGCCTCTATGTTCGAAGGTTCTGGTATACAACAGTTTAGTTAAACTACCCACATATTCCGATCTACACTTCGGACACACAAATCTATAAACAACCTTAGATCACAGCTCGCTAGATGAAGATTCCTTAGACATAAGCAAACTGCCCATCTTAAAATTATTGAAGATAGGCAATTTGCTAAGTCTAGGAGTCTTTATCTACCTAGCTGTGACATATGGTTGTTTATAAATTTGTGTCCGAAGTGTAGTTCGGTATATTTGGGTAGTTCAACTAAACTTGTCTACTAGAACCTTTGAACATAAAAGCAAGAGTTCGAGGACACTTCTACCATTAGTGATAATAGTAACAATTTTAATTGTGCTTTAAGGTAAACAAATGAACAAACTGTAATTCAGGGTATCATGCTGCTGCAGATCTGATTAAACCACCTCGCCCTCATTATTTATGTCAGTCACGCGCTGGCCATTCATCTCAAATAATCACTTGAAAAATGAGTTTATGTATACATTCTGGGAAGGAGTACGGATTCTCGAGTAACAAAAACATCATATGGAATGCCGATAACTTTATACGATGGATCAGGGGTATTACCAGGTTTAAAGGCAACTCATGAATGGCAGAGGCAAAGGACAGTGACATTGCCTTATGAAGCAGGATATTGCCCTAGAGACTAACCATATATACATATGATCAGCGCCCAGCGCTCATCTCCACCCAAGCTAGGACCAAGGAGGGCCAGGCAATGGCTGCTGATGACTTAGCAGATAGACCTATAGGCTCTCCCAAAACCCCCATCCTTGGCTTATAAGGATGGTGAGGTTGTAGCGACCAAAGTCGAGTTAAGTGGTAAAGTTAATTGAACGGAAATGGAGCACGAACGTAAAATGTAAAATTCCAAAAGAGCTTTGTTGCACAAGCCAAAAGAAAATAATATCCCCTTTCAATCTGGACCTGTTAAAAATTTTCGATCAATAAATGAAATATTTTTTTGCTGTATCAATAGTGTTTACTATTTTGTCATAATATTCATTTATAGAATTCCTTTTATTTGAAATTCAAGGTTTGACAGAAAAGAAAGCACATAATAATAAAATATAGAACACAGAGAATATAGCAGATAGATGTATATACCCACAAAAATTAATACAGTAATTTTCAGATCAACAGCAATATCAGTAAACGAAACAGACAAAAGAAAATAGTCTTTAGAAGCAGCATCTCAGATTTTTCCTTACACACAGAACACTGTTCAAATAATGCTTCCAGAACAAAGTTACTAAGTATACCTTATGTAACGGCTTAGCTATAATGAAAAAGATTACGTCCCGCGCGAAAATTCTTTGCGTGACAGTGAATGGGATCGGCCTCATTATGAGCACATTCTAGTATATTACTTCTGATTAAAAACTACAAATAATATGTAAATTCGAAATTATGGATGACTGTTCTTCACGTACCCAAAGTTGAATGTGCTTGAGAGTTCACTCTAGCACACTATTCTCTCTTATTTCTCTTCCTCTTGTTTTGTCAAAGTTTTTATAGGTTATATAGGAGATATATATATATATATATATATATAATATATATATATATATATATATATATATATATATATATATATATATATATATATATATATATATGTTACTCTTATCTTATTTTTCCTTGTTTACTTTCCTCACTGGGCTATTTTCCCTGTTTTAGCCCTTGCCATAAAGCATCCTGCTTTTCCAACTAGGGTTGTAGCTTAGAAAGTATAATAATAACGCAAACTCCCACTCCTCTCTCTCTCTCTCTCTCTCTCTCTCTCTCTCTCTCTCTCTCTCTCTCTCTCTCTCTCTCATAAAGAGTAAACTTTCCATTTTTGGCAAATTAGTCACATATCCGACATGATAACGATGTAAATAAAACTTAACTTTTTCATATATGGGGACATTTTAAATCTTATTTCTATTGCATAATATTTCTCATAATAATCATAACACAGTTTAGATTATCAGACTCCATATCACAAGAAAAAAAAAATGTAGATGTTTTCATTCTGTAGGTATGGCTTTTTATCTAATTTCAAAGTATGAAATACTGAAATAAAAAATAAAAAAAGTTGGGAAAATTTTTCATAATGTTCCATTTTTAGAAGCTGCATAATCATTCCAGAAACTGCAAAGTTCTCAACACTGCCTCAGGAGAATAGGAAATTATCTGTTTGTCCCCAAAGGAGCAAAGTTGCTTCACTGGAGGAAATTTTGGCCCGCTGTGAATCGTGTGCCGCTGATTAATATTAATCTGTTCCATTTGGCTGTGATCCTGCATGCTGACCAAAGGAGGGAATTAGACCGTCCGATGTGGTCATGGTGAGACCCTTCATTTGCATACCATTGACTTAGCTCATTTGGCCCTCGCAGCCAATGGGATGGAAATTAGATCCGCCTGTCCTTTATATGTCAGAAAACAGCACGACTACATAACTAGAGTCTTGTGTTGTTCATAGCCCACACACACACACACACACACACTCTCTCTCTCTCTCTCTCTCTCTCTCTCTCTCTCCCTCTCTCTCTCTCTCTCTCTCTCTCTCTCTCCTCTCTCTCTCTCTCTCTCTATATATATATATATATATATATATATATATATATATATATATATATATATATAATATATATATATATATATATATATATATATATATATTCTCTCTCTCTCTCTCTCTCTCTCTCTCTCTCTCTCTCTCTCCTCTCTCTCTCTCTCTCTCTCTATATATATATATATATATATATATATATATATATATATATATAATATATATATACACATATACATATATATATATATATATATATATATATATATATATATACACATATACATATATATATATATATATATATAGAGAGAGAGAGAGAGAGAGAGAGAGAGAGGAGAGAGAGAGAGAGAGAGAGGAGAGAGAGAGAGAGAGAGAGAGAGAGAGAGAGAACACTACCTTCTACACATTCAATAATTACACAAGATTATTTAATTACGTAGTCATTATTAATAGGTCCCTTAATACATTTAGGAATTTACAACACACACTCTTGTGATAGTCAGAGATTCTGTAAATAGAAAGAATCACCATTCATAAATAGAGTTGTATGGTGATGAACTTCGAGATCTGATTCTTTTTGCCCATACAATGAACACTGAACAATTGCCCTAGTTTAAAGGTTCAAAGGCCGCTCATGAATGGCAGAGGCAAGGGACAGTGACATTGCCATATCTAGCAGGATAATGCCCTAGAGATTGACCATATTACATGTGATCAGCGCCCAAGGTCTTTATTATTATTATTATTATTATTATTAAATGCTAAGCTACAACCCTAGTTGGAAAAGCAGGATGCTATAAGCCCAGGGGCCCCCAACAGGGAAAATAGCTCAGTGAGGAAAGGAAACATGGAAAAATAAAATATTTTAAGAATAGTAACAACATTTAAATAAATATTCCCTATATAAACAATAAAAACTTCAACAAAACAAGAGAAAGAGAAACTAGATACAACAGTGTGCCTGAGTGTACCCTCAAGCAAGAGAACTCTAACCCAAGACAGTGGAAGGCCATGGTACAGAGGCTATAGCACTACCCAAGACTAGAGAACAATGGTTTGATTTTGGAGTGTCCTTCTCCTAGAAGAGCTGCTTACCATAGCTAAAGAGTCTCTTCAAACCCTTACCATGAGGAAAGTAGCCACTGAACAATTACATTGCCGTAGTTAACCCCTGGGGTGAAGAAGAATTGTTTAGTAATCTCAGTGTTGTCAGGTGTATGAGGACAGAGGAGAATCTGTAAAGAATAAGCCAGACTATTCGATGTCTGTGTAGGCAAAGGGAAAGAACCGTAACCAGAGAGAAGGATCCAATATGGTACTGTCTGGCCAGTCAAAGGACCCCCTAACTTTCTAGCGGTAGTATCTCAAGCTAGGACCAAGGAGAGCCAGGCAATGGGTGCTAATGACTCAGCAGATAGACCTATAGGTTCCCACAAAACCCCCATATCAGCTCACAAGGATGGAG
>NC_090732.1:151711407-151716407 GCF_036898095.1 Palaemon carinicauda
ATTTGATTGGTTTTAGCACGCAGAAGTCCAGTTCCACATCAGGGGCGGGACTCGCTCCACCACCAAAGCAGATCATGTTCTCGCGGCGATACCCGAGGACACCTGGGAAATCTCCTACTGGCTTTGTGAACAAGGAGACACCCCAATAGCTCTCTCAACAACCTTTGGGGGACCAAAGGGCTTCTCTTGCCCTCAGGGAAATGACTGGTATCGCTCGCCTGCAACCTGCCGCAGACGGATCTCCTCGTGAGGTGAACCTAATTCGTGCCCTTTGGGTAGGCCGTTTACCCGAACCTGTACGTGCTGCCATACCCGATGTCGATAGTTTACCCATAAAGGACTTGCTGACCAAAGCCGACGCCCTTATGGACAGCCACTTCATGACCTTCAAGACCTCTATCAACGCCTCCACTCCTGACGAAGAGGATACCTATTCAACATCAACCGAAGCTGACGTGAATGCCGCAGGACATACAAGCCTACCCCGTGACGTGCCGGAGCGGCGACAAAGCCACCCATCGGCCGCAGTTTTGCTATTACAACTCCAGATTTGGAGCTGCCGCAAAAAAATGTGTCAAGAATTGTCGGTGGCCAAAAAACGTGTAACTAAGCCATCGCTCATGGCGGTGGCCTCCAGTGTTTCTAATCTTTTTTCTTTACATATGGCAGAAACGGGCGTGCGGTTTTTGGTAGACACAGGTGCTTGTTGTTCTCTTTTGCCAAGGGAACTCTTCAGGACGCGACATAGTCTGTCTAAGTCTGCCGACGTCCGCTTGGTAGCTGCCAACGGATCTGCGATAACCACCTATGGTTACGAGAACCTAGCATTATCATTTAGAAATGGCAAATTTAATTGGGAGTTATTCGTTGCTGACGTCACATTACCAATCCTCGGTGCGATTTCCTCTCTTATTTCCACCTTCTGGTCAATAACATCCACCGACGATTGGTCAACGCAGACTCGTACTTGTCGACACCTCTTCAACCCGCCCCCTCCAACCTCACTCCCCACATCAGCGCACCCACAGATGCCTACGCCCACCTCCTCACGTCATACCCAGAAGTTTTCCGTCCAGAACTTCGCTAAACGCCTACGGCTTCTGACAAACACGGTATTTATCACCATATCAAGACGACGGGAACCCCAGTCTTCACCAAATTCAGACGTCTGACACCGGATCGATTGGCAGCCACCAAACAGATGTTTGCCGAAATGGAAGAAATGGGCCATTGCCAAAAGGCCTCCAGCCCATGGTCATCACCCTTACACATCATCCTGAAGAAAGACGGCTCCCTCCATCCGTGTGGGGATTACAGGCGCCTGAACATGCAAACAGAACCGGATCACTACCCCCTCCCAAACATCGCCGACTTGACCTCCTACCTGCACAAAGTGAAGGTTTTCTCCACGCTCGACCTTCTGAAGGGGTATTATCAGGTGCCCATGAACCCCAAAGACATCCCCAAGACTGCCATCACCACTCCCTTCAGTACATACACCTTCAATTACTCTTGTTTTGGCCTTCGTAATGTTGGGGCCACTTTTCAACGACTCATGGATGGCATCTTAGGGGACCTCCCCTTCTGTGTATATCACATGGACGACATACTTGTGTTCTCTTCCTCCAAAGAGGAACACCTCCGTTACATGCGCATCGTACTCAACCGCCTGGAACAAAATGGCCTTGTAGTCCGTTACAACAAGTGGACTTTTGGTGCCAACGAAGTGTCGTTATTAGGGCACCGCACCAGTCCTGAAGGAGTCCATCCCCTCCCTGAGAAGGTAACAGCCATTCAGAACTTCCCCACGCCCTCGACCATCAAAGCACTGCAGGAATTCTTGGCCATGATCAACTATTATCATCGTTTTCTGCCAGCCATTGCCACCACTCTTGGTCCCCTCTACGCCTCCCTCAAGGGCAAGCCAAAAGACCTGAAGTGGGGTCCCCTTCAAGAAGTGGCCTTCTGCAACTCAAAGTATGCCCTATTAACTGCTGCTGCTCTCACTTTTTCCGTCCCACAAGCCCCTCTCCTTCTCTCCACCAATGCCAGCGATGCCACTATTGGTGCAGTACTCGAACAGGTGATCAACGGCTTGCCCCACCCATTGGCCTTCTTCAACAGAAAACTGGTCAAGGCAGAATCGAGTTATTCTACCTTCGATTACAAATTGCTGTCGGTGCACTTGGCTGTCCATCACTTTCACCATTTCTTAGAAGTTACACCCTTCAATATTCGCACATACCGCATGCCTCTGGTGCACGCCTTCACTTGACAGTCTGACGCCTGGTCCGCCAGTCAACGCTGACATCTCTCCGCTGTAGCTAAATACAATTGCACCCTTCAGCACATCCCTGGGAAAATGAATCCCATTGCCGATACCCTGTCAAGAAACACGTTGGCTGCTGTTCAACTCAGATTTTTTTACAACACCTTGGCTGAAGCCCAATGACAGTATCCAGAGTACCAAGGATGTAGTACATCCTGCACTTCCCTCCGTTGGGAAGACATCAGTACTGGTAGACCGCGATCGTGGATTCCTGTTCCCATGTGCAAACATGTGTCTGATTTCATTCACGGCCTTTCACATTCCTTGCGCCATTCTACTGCACAGCTGCTGAAGATGAATTTCATTTGGCACATCATTACTAAGAATTCTAAGGATTGGGTCCGCACCTGTACTTCTTGTCAAACTTCCAAAGTACATCGACACACGGATTCAGGAGTCAGCACATTTCCTCAACCTCAGCGTCATTTTGCCAACATACACATCGATGTTGAGGCCCCTTCCCACATCGCAAGGATATCGTTACCTGTTTACCGTCATCGACCGCTCCACGCGTTGGCCTGAAGCCATTCCCATGGAAACTGCAACATCCCCCTCATGTACATCTGCCTTACTCTCAGGATGGATAGCAAGATTTGGTATCCCTGAGTATGTTACTTCGAAGAGGGGTACCACTTTCACCTCTCAATTGTGGAAATCATTAGCAAATCTCGTGGGCATCACCCTACATCAGACAACTGCCTTCAACCCCGCTGCCAATGGAATGGTTGAACATTTTCATCTCGCCCTCAAAGCAGCTTTGATGTCCCGCTGCAAGGACTCCAACTGGTTTACTCAGCTTTGCTGGATCCTCCTCCACTTCTAAAGATTCCTTGGATGTCTCAGAAGCTGGAATTGTGTATGGCGACCCATTGGTCGCCCCTGCCGAATTTTTTCCTTCTGCAACCTCCTCCAACGATCTCCAGCACATACGTCACGTCGTGGGAAAATTTACTCCATGCTGCCAGACTTACAAGCCCCCAGCAAAGCATCACATACCAACGGACTTGCACTCTGTAAAGCACGTCTTCCTACGCAACGACACTAGCAAGCCACCACTAACGCCCCCTTACATGGGCCCTTTCCTTGTGATCCGACGAAATCCGAAAGCATTCCTACTAAACATTCATGACAATGAAGACTGGGTCTCCATTGATCGTCTGAAACCTGTTTATATCCAGCCACATGACTTGCCTACAGTTCGCCTCTCAACGATCAGGGTGCCCTATTTAACTTGCACAGTATGTCATTTTTAGGGGGGAAGCCATGTACCACCTGTGTGTCACACGATCGTACATAGTAACAACATTTTTCTTTTTTGTACAGTATATATTATCCTTTGTATCTTCCCTTTCCCCTCACACTGACAGCAACTTGTATTAACCTGTCTGCCTACTTCATTGTTAACTGTTAACAGAACCGGTTGCCAGTTTGACAAGAAATAGCATGTTTGTATTTTGTGACCACCTTACCGGGACCTAGTGTGTATATATACTCGATGTGTCTGTAATAAAGTTACTCTGTTGCATTCATCTTGCCTTTGACTCACAACCTACTCTTGGCCTGTCACAGCCTGTTCAACATAAAACCTTCGTTGCAAGTTTAAACTTCGTAAGTCCCACTGATTCTATTGCCTAATTTGGAAGATCATTCCAAGATATGGTCATTGCTGAAATAAAACTTCTAGAATACTGTGTACGTGTGTAGGGGCCGATGCGGTAACGTCCCTGACTGGTGAACGTCAGACTGGGGTTCGAGTCCTGCTCAAACTCGTTAGATTTTTTGGTTGCTGCAACCTCACTATCCTTGTGAGCTAAAGAAACGGGTATGGGGGAGCCTATAAGTCTATCTGCTGAGTCTTCAGCAGTCATTGCCTGGCCCTCCTTGGTCCTAGCTTGAGTGGAGAAGGGACTTGGGCGCTGATCATATGTATATATGGTAAGTCACTAGGGCATTGTCCTGTTGATAGAGCAATGTCACTGTCCCTTGCATCTGCCATTCATGAGCAGCTTTTAAACCTTTATTGAACGTTATGATGAAGAAGGCAAGACTGTTAAAACTAACGGTATACCTATAACTAAGCACAGCATGATACAGTCTGGGATGATCCAAATGTATATATATATATATATATATATATATATATATATATATATATATATATATATATATATATATATATATATATATATATATATATATATATATATATATATATATATATATATATATATATATGTATATATATATATACATATATATATATATATATATATATATATATATATATATATATGTGTGTGTGTGTGTGTGTGTGTACATATATATGTATATATATGTACATATATATATACATATATGTATATATATATATATATATATGTATATACATATATATATAAATATATATATATATATATATATATATATATATATATATATATATATATATATATATATATGTATATGGATATATATATATATATATATATATATATATATATATATGTATATGGATATATATATATATATATATATATATATATATATATATATATATATATATATATATATATAGTATTAAAACAGACGAACAAACATACCTTTCAAGTGATGCAAGATGTGTCCTACAAGCTTTAAAAGTTCTTAATATCAATAACCCTTAGTTTTAAAG
>NC_090732.1:151721407-151723907 GCF_036898095.1 Palaemon carinicauda
TTTGCTTTCCCACTCCGCACTAATTTCCCTTTGACAAGGGAAATAACTTTTGTGAAATAGCAGATTCAAGTGAGGCACTAGGACAAAGAAAGCCCTTTAGTATGCAAATGGCTTGGGATATTTTGCATCTGGCGAAAATACCCCGGGTTTGATCTCCTTAAGTATAAAGGCGAATTTCCTAGAATTTTTAGGATGCAAACCTGTTCCAGCAAAACCCTAAACTAAAGGGTGAGATCAAAAGTATGTTTGGGGGGCCAACATTCACATTACAGCATTGCATTTTGCATGTGAATGTGCCTGAGAATAAATCTTGTACAAGTTCAAACTACCAATTCTCTCTCTCTCTCTCTCTCTCTCTCTCTCTCTCTCTCTCTCTCTCTCTCTCTCTCTCTCTCTCTCTCTCTCTCTCTCTCTCTTGTTTTTTACGCTAATGCTGAGCAAAGTTTATACCGAGCGAATAAGAAAGTGACTATTAAATCATGAAGAGAGAGAGACATTTGTAGCACACAGCATAAATGTGGATTGTGAAATGAGTTATTCCTTTGCATATTATAAACGAAATAGTGTTAAAAAGATTGACTACAATATGGTATATACGACCAATATAGGTTTCATTTCATACCTAAGACCAGAAAACATTCTTAAAAAATAAATAAATAACTGAAATATAAGTTTATAATCGAATCACCTCATAAGATTGTGTGGTTTATGTGCAATGCCTTGATATATTGGATATGGACTCATATACTATCTTATTGCCAAGAAATACTAAAATATAAAACAACGGTAACCATCTTAATGCAGCAATGGGGTGCATAAGATTCATGGGAATTAAAGAGTGGAGAAACTTCATTGATATTTGTCCTCTGCTTTATTATTATTATTATTATTATTATTATTATTATTAGCTAAGCTGAAACCCTTAGTTGGAAAAACAGGATGCTATAAGCCCAAGGGTTCCAACAGAGAACAATAGCCCAGTGAGAAAGGGAAGCAAAAAACATATAACCTACAAGAAAAGGAATGAACAAATAAAATAAATTATCCTAGGAACAGTAACAACACCAAAAAAGAGAAAAATCTTTTATAAACTATTAAAACTTCAAAAAGAAAGAGGAAGAGAAATAAGATACAATAGTGTGCCCAATTGAACCCTCAAGCAAGAGGGTACACATCATAGGTTCAGGAACATACTAAAACTGTGCAATGTAACGCACATGATAGCTTGTTAAAACCTTGGAAACGTTAAAACAAACTGATTATTTTAATGGAATAGGCTGCGGATTAAAATAATTTTTTGCATGATTTGCATGCGGAATAGACATCATACGACAACCTATGGAATGGGTTGTAAATGACAAAATCTGGAATGGGAATCATTTGATGATCTATTGGTAGCACCTTATGCGTGGAAGGCAGTGCCATAAATATATGTTAACTGTGGAATTAACTGCATATTATAATCTAATAAGCATTTCTTGAGCTTTTTAATGCAAATCAGGTAATTGTTTACAACACCACGCTCTCCATTTACTCCAAAATAATGCAATCCTGCAATTCTCATCTTCTTGCACTGTAATTAGGTGGTTATTTAAACTCTGGGAAAGCAATAAATATACATAATTAAAAATGGATTAATTTACTCAAAAGTGTCCATGAAATATGCAGTTTACAAATAGTGACACTTGAGTAATCACTCCATTTTTTATTAAGTATATTTGAATAAACAGTATATCAAATGTACGCTGGCATCACGAACTTCTGTTTATGTACGCTGGCATCACGAATTCTGTTTGGTTGACTATGTTGACGTGTCAGTTTTAAGTCGTTTAGTGAGGAAACCGAGCTATTTTCTTTATATAACCCCTTCCCCCTTCCCCAACATATCTTGCTAATTTTTGCTTTGCCAGAATTTAAATAACCACCTAATTACTGTGCAAGAAGATGAGAACTGCAGGATTGCATTATTTTGGAGTAAATGGAGAGCGTGGTGTTGTAAACAATTATCGTAAATCATATATGATATGAATTGCATTAAAATGCAGTTCCAGATTATAATTCATTATCTGGAATTGGGAGTGCATTGTAATCTACTTGGGCTATCATAATCTGTTGAATTGAAAATGTATACCATTTTGTGGAATGATCTGTAATCAATTGAACATATCAAAGGCTGTGAAATGGGAAGCAGATTACTATAATCTACAAGCATATTATAATCTGTGGAATGGGACACAAATGATAACCTGGTGGAATTTTGGTTATATCTATGGAATAGGAATTATAAGAAAATGATGATTTTCTAGATCCACCGTTATATGGGAAATGGGAGCATTACACGAGATAATCAACGCAAAAGGAGATTATTGGGATTAGGAACAATATACAATACAACCTACATAATAGGAAACCTGTAATAATCCAGGGAACAGAATATTATAATCTAATGGGGTTAATAGAATCTGGGTAATAAGATGAATATGATTATCTGTGGAATGGG
>NC_090732.1:151726407-151728907 GCF_036898095.1 Palaemon carinicauda
CCGGATATTGTTTTGAAAAATACTCCGAATCCACCAACGGAAACCAAGGAAGGAACAATTGAAAGTGATTCACTGTTTAATATGACCGGATATAAAGGTTATTTTTTACCTCCCACGACCAAAGGAATATTGCTCCGAAGAGAGAGTTTTTCCCGCGATATGTGTGTGCGTGCGTCCATGAGACCCTAAAGTGGTACAGTGTGTTACTGCTTCGATTTCCCGTCAAATGTGGTCTGCTTATAACCTATGATTTGTTCGAGTAGAGTAAAGCATCGTAGTCTTTCAAGTCTCTAGGATTTCTAACAAGTGTTATTTTACGGGTTGGTGACCGTAACATCACTCCTTTACGTCAATATATGTTTTTAAAACGGTTAAAATTCAGTAATAAATATTGCTAGAGATTTGCCGTTTTCACTGCAAATTTCTAACAGTGTATAAGGCCTAAAAAGCAACAGGAATGCTATAACGAAAATAAAATAATAATCCAGATAAAACTATGCAATACCAGATAAACTTTTTCCCCGTACTCCAAAAGTACCGGATATTGTTTTGAAAAATACTCCGAATCCACCAACGGAAACCAAGGAAGGAACAATTGAAAGTGATTCACTGTTTAATATGACCGGATATAAAGGTTATTTTTTACCTCCCACGACCAAAGGAATATTGCTCCGAAGAGAGAGTTTTTCCCGCGATATGTGTGTGCGTGCGTCCATGAGACCCTAAAGTGGTACAGTGTGTTACTGCTTCGATTTCCCGTCAAATGTGGTCTGCTTATAACCTATGATTTGTTCGAGTAGAGTAAAGCATCGTAGTCTTTCAAGTCTCTAGGATTTCTAATGAACAAAAGATACAATTTGTATCTCAAGTATTACTAACACGTTCGCCATGTAAAATGCTTTCATTGCTTACAATAATACCGATGGAAACATAAAGGCCTAACCAATTCGTATCATAGTTGTGTAACAATGTTGACAATGTTGACTTCCCTCACACTGTGTTGACCAAGTAGCGCTCTCACACACAAAGCATAATAAGCTGGTTCAAGAACCAATGGATCACAATGCTATCAGGAATCCAATAATAAGGTAATTATTATTAAACAAAAACATGAGCAATAAAATCCTCGTATCTACATTTACTTCCTTTAACATTCTTTATCGTTGGTGTAGTTTACGTTGAAATTGTATTGATATAACCAGAGGTTTATCTTCCCCTTTGTTGGATTTTTGTGTTACACTAGTCTTTGGTGAGTTATTCTACTGATTTCAATATGAATTTATGTAAAATTTTAATGAAAATGTTGACTCGATGTCTATAACAGGCTCCTGCTCGAAGACAACAACAACAAAAAAATGCAAATAATATAAAAATGAAAATGATGTAGAGCGATTCAAGTACTGTTAATAGAAACTGATAAATAGTAAGTCAAGATTATCCATAATCTTTATTTCGCAAAAACAAAGAAATTTTAAATTTCAAGACTTGATTTGAAATAAATTACCATCCACAAAGCAAATAATGAATAAATTTGTTATTAGCGATTTATAGAAATCACTCTATATTTTCAGACAATTATCATGGACATATGATATATGTTTTATTGGAAAATTGAAATGTTATCGTCAATATCTGGCCACCTTGTCATGACTACAATCAATCAAAAGATATTAACGGAAATTGGAATTTGACAGATGCTTCCTTGAATGCGGTTCATATTGAAGGCAAGTCTTTCATGGTAACTATTTTTACGAAATAAATGCATGCTCATGTTCATTCTGAATATTAAAAGCAATAACTATAGTTTTAAAAAATCGAGAGAGAATTCGACCATTTATAATTGCATTGAATGTATTAGTTACTTTGTATTGTGTCCCTTCACAATAGCGCGTGAAAATTTTTTACCAAATGGGAGTACATAGACTTGAAGGTCGTAAACAACCAAATATATTCTTACTAAATAAATTCAGTTGATTCCCAGGTACCTAAAACATTGCATGAGTTATGGAACTGGGCCTCTCTCTCTCTCTCTCTCTCTCTCTCTCTCTCTCTCTCTCTCTCTCTCTCTCTCTCTCTCTCTCTCCTTATACATGTAAATAAATTTTTATATATATATATATATATATATATATATATATATATATATATATATATATATATATATATATATATATATATATATATATATACATGTGTGCGTTTGTGTGTGTGTTTGAGTGTGTATGAAGTCATAAGTAGCTATATATTTATACCTCTATAAACATTATATATATACATATGTATATATATATATATATATATATATATATATATATATATATATATATATATATATATATGTGTGTGTGTGTGTGTGTGTGTGTGTATGTGTGTAAATATATATATGTATATATATATATATATATATATCTATATATATATATATATATATATATATATATATATATATATATATATATATATGTGTGTGTGTGTGTGTATGTGTGTAAATATATATATG
>NC_090732.1:151733907-151736407 GCF_036898095.1 Palaemon carinicauda
ACGAGAGCCTCACATTATCGTTCGGAAACGGTAAATTCAATTAGAAGTTTCTCGTTGCTGACGTCACAATGGCAATCCTCGGTGCGGATTTCCTCTCTCATTTCCACCTTCTGGTCAATGTCGCCCACCGACAATTGGTCAACGCAGACTCGTACTTGTCGACACCTCTTCAACCTGCCCCCTCTAACCTCGCTCTCCCCATCAGCGCACCCACGGATGCCTACGCCCACCTCCTCACGTCGTACCCGGAAGTTTTCCGTCCAGAACTTCGCCAAACGCCCACGGTTCCTGCCAAGCACGGTATTTATCACCATATCAAGACGACGGGACCCCCAGTCTTCGCAAAATTCAGACGTCTGGCACCGGAACGATTGGCAGCCGCCAAACAGACGTTTGCCGAAATGGAGAAACTGGGCCTTTGCCAAAAGGTCTCCAGCCCATGGTCGTCACCCTTACACATCGTTCTGAAGAAAGACGGCTCCCTCCGTCCGTGCGGGTATTACAGGCGCCTGAACATGCAAACAGAACCGGATCACTACCCCCTCCCAAACATTGCCGATGTAACCTCCTACTGCACAAAGCAAAGGTTTACTCTACGCTCGACCTCCTGAAGGGGTATTATCAGGTGCCTATGAACCCAGAAGACATCCCTAAGACCGCCATCACCACTCCGTTTGGCACATACACCTTCAATTACTCCGGTTTTGACCTTCGTAATGCTGGGGCAACGTTTCAACGTCTCATGGATTGCATCTTAGGGGACCTCCCTTTCTGTGTATGTTATGTGGACGACATACTTGTGTTCTTCTCCTCAAAAGAGGAACACCTCCGTCACCTGCGCATCGTGCTCGACCGCCTGCAACAAAACGGCCTTGTAGTCCGGTACGACAAGTGTACCTTTGGCGCCAACGAAGTGTCGTTCTTAGGGCACCGTATCACTCCTGAAGGAGTCCATCCCCTCCCTGAGAAGGTAGCAGCCGTTCAGAATTTCCCCACGCCCTCGACCGTCAAAGCTCTGCAGGAATTCTTGGGCATGATCAACTATTATCACCGCTTTTTGCCAGCCATTGCCGCCACTCTTGCTCCCCTCTATGCCTCCCTCAAGGGCAAGCCAAAGGACTTGAAGTGGGGTCCCCTTTAAGAAGCGGCCTTCTGCAATGCAAAGAAGGCCCTATCAACTGCTGCGGATCTCACTTTTCCTATCCCACACGCCCCTCTCCTTCTCTCCACTGATGCCAGCGACGTTGCTATTGGTGCAGTACTCGAGCAAGTGGTCAAAGGCCCATTGGCCTTCTTCAGCAGAAAACTGTCCAAGGCAGAATCGGGTTATTCTACCTTCGATCGAGAATTGCTGGCGGTGCACTTGGCTGTCCGTCACTTTCGCCATTTCTTAGAAGGTACGCCCTTCGTCATTCGCACAGACCACATGCCTCTGGTGCACGCCTTCACTCAACAGTCTGACGCCTGGTCCGCCCGTCAACGCCGACATCTCTCCACCGTGGCTGAATACAATTGCACCCTCCAATACGTCCCTGGGAAAATGAATCCCGTTGCCGATACCCTGTCAAGAAACACGTTGGCTGCCGTTCAACTGGGATTGGATTACAACGCCCTGGCTGAAGCCCAACGACAGGATCCAGAGTATCAAGCTTGTAGGACATCCTGCACGTCCCTCCGTTGGGAGGATTTTCCCCTTGAAAACTCCAACACCACCCTCCTCTGTGACGTCAGTACTGGTAGACCGCGACCTTGGATTCCTGCTCCCATGCTCCGACAGGTGTTTGATTTCATCCACGGCCTTTCACATCCCTCGTGCCGTTCTACTGCACAGCTGCTGAAGGCAAAGTTCATTTGGCACGGCATTTCTAAGGATGCTAAGGATTGGGTCCGTGCCTGTACTTCTTGCCAAACTTCCAAAGTACATCGACACACGGATTCAGGAGTGGGCACCTTTCCTCAACCTCAGCGTCGTTTCGCACACATTCACGTCGACGTTGTAGGCCCCCTACCCACATCACAAGGACATCGTTACCTGTTTACCGTCATCGACCGCTCCACTCGTTGGCCTGAAGCCATTCCCATGGAAACTGCAACGTCCACCTCATGTACATCTGCATTACTCTCTGGATGGATTTCAAGATTCGGTATCCCTGAGCATATTACTTCTGACAGGGGAACCACTTTCACCTCTCAATTATGGACGTCATTAGCGAATCTCCTGGGCATCACCCTACATCAGACAACGGCCTACAACCCCGCTGCCAATGGAATGGTTGAACGTTTTCATCGCACCCCCAAAGCAGCTTTGATGTCCCGCTGCAAGGATTGCAACTGGTTTACTCAGCTTCCCTGGGTCCTCCTTGGACTAAGGACCACTCCTAAAGACGCCCTCGACGTCTCGGTAGCCGAAATGGTGTATGGCGACCCGTTGGTCGTCCCTGCCGAATTTTTTCCTTCTACAACCTCCTCCGACGATCTCCAGCGCATACGTCACGTCGTG
>NC_090732.1:151751407-151753907 GCF_036898095.1 Palaemon carinicauda
ATACTGTATATGTATATATATATATATATATATATATATATATATATATATATATATATATATATATATGTATATATATATATATATATATATATATATATATATATATATATATATATATATATATATATATATATAAAAGTCAATACCTTAAGACTAATTGCGAAATTCCATTCGCACGATGACCATTTTAGAATGTAATTGCGTATTAAAGCTCCTGGCAATATGTCATGCCTAATGGTTTCTCAAGACATTAATCCAAATAATGACGTTTCGAGAGAGACGAGGACCACCACAAGCATCCGTGATTTTCAAAGATTTATATTATTATTATTATTATTATTATTATTATTATTATTATTATTATTATTATTATTTAACGTTAGGTTTGCAAGGAAATAATGGGTAGGCTATGATATTACAGTATGCAGGACTGAATTAATTGCACTAGTTGGTGAGCGTGTGTGGCTTAATATGTAGGACTTATAGTCAATTTCTTTTAGTGATGCGGATTTGCACCGACTCGCAGCGGTGCCCTTTTAGCTCAGAAAAGTTTTCTGATCTCTGATTGGTTGGACGAGATCATTCTAACCAATCAGCGATCAGGAAACTTTTCCGAGCTAAAAGGGCACCGCTGTGAGTCGGTGTAAATCTACCTCGATAAAAGAAATGGACTATAGTTGGTGTAAGAGTAAAACTTAATACATAGGAATGAATGAATGATTTGACGTTCTCTGGCTTCCTGACATCGAAGGTCATTGACGTAATACAAAAGAGAAGGTGGTATACTTGTAAGACTTAATTTGGAAAGGACATATCGGTGCATACGAGTCTCAATGTGATTAACAAGATCGTTCTGGAGTGATGCTTTAATGCATAGGATAACATGGTGTTTAAGCAAGACTTAACATATATGGCAAGGTAGTGCATGTTTGCGGCTTAATGGGTAGGGCAAGGTTGTTTATCAATGAAACCCAATACTTTGGACAATATTCTAAATGAGAGAACGTTAATGTGTACAACAAGGTAGTGTGCGAATAATGCTTTATATGTAGGGCCTAGCGATGTTCATACGAAGATTAACAGGGAAGAAAAGATGGCGCAAAGTGTGGCTTAATGTGTAAGATAAGATTTTGTATGAGTGAGGACAAGATGGTATATTAGTGAGGATTAACGGGTAAGAAATTTGGTCTATAAGTGAAGCTTATCGGGTAGGACAAGATTGTATGAGAGTGCAACTTATTATTGTGTAAGACAAGGTGATGCCTGAGTGAGGTTTAATGTGTAGGGCAAGGTTCTGCTGAACGAGAGGGGCTCAATTTGTAGGACAAAGTTGTGGATAAATTTGTCTAAATATCTAGGATATAACCGTAAGTGAAGCTTGATACGTAGGACAGGGTAATATATAAGGGCAGTTAAATATGTTGTTGCGTGGGACAGAGGATGCATAAATGATGCGTAATATGTAGGACAAGGACAAGGTTGTCTATTGAGTAATGCTTAGTTATAAACTTAGCAAAACCTTGGCTGGAAAAGCAGGATGCTACAAGCTCAAAGGGTCTAACAGGGAAAACAGCCCAGAGTGAGAAAACAATTAGGAAGTAAAGAATAAAATATGTATAGGAAATAATTTCTATAAGATGTGTATGAATGTGGCTTCATGTTTATGACTAGTATGTGCATATGTGAAGCTTGATAGATGAGACAACTTTTTGTATGAATGTAGCTTAAAATAAAGAATACAATGAAATAAAAGAAGTGGAAGAAGTTTTGATGTTAAATATGTACCCTGAACATTAAGGACACGACAAGGGAAAAAAGCAAATTTCAAGAGAAAGCATATGTCTTTCGTCATCGAAGAAAACTGCAACAACTTTGGTAGACGCCTGAAATTTAAAAAGAAGTCAAATCCATCAGGAAAAATTAAGAAAAACTTCCAGAACACCAGCTACCCGCTTCTAGTTGAAAAGACAGTTTCCATCCCCTTCAAGGTCCTAAGCTAACATCAGTTCGCTGGTGTTCTTGAAATGTCAATTGATTTCTCCGGATGGATCTAACTTTTGTTCAAATTTCAGGCGTCCATCAGAGTTGTTGCAGTTGTCTTCGAAGGAAAAAGACCTACGCTTTTTTTTATTGTGTCCTAAATGTTTAGAGTACGTATTGAACACCAAAAACTCTTTCACTTCTTTCATTTCAGCTAAGCACATCACTGCAATCAACTCGAGCTACATTCAAACTAGGCTCATTTGCTTGAGGAGTCATTTCAAACTCACGGGGATTTATCTGAAACTAGTTTCAAATGACGAAAAGTAGACTGAATCTAATTTGAATTAACTAGAGGAGTCTTCTGAAACGGAGAGCTATTCGAACCGGTTACACCGACATTTTATCCTAGCTTGAGACCGATAAGGCTGCATAGGATATCATGGGATAAATAATTTACTTTATCAGAACAAAATTCAAAGGGGAGTAGTACATTGCATGAAGATTAGTGATATAA
>NC_090732.1:151798907-151803907 GCF_036898095.1 Palaemon carinicauda
GATATTTATTATTGTTATTATTATTATTATTATTATTATTATTATTATTATTATTATTATTATTATTATTATTATTATTATTATTATTATCATTATTATTATTATTATTATTCATGCGGGAAGAACTAAATATCCTAAAACCCGCGAAGGAAGCTTTCACAGAACAAGAACTCAGCAGCCTAAATGAAAAAGTGAAGGGAAGACCAACTAATGGAAAAAAAAAAAAATTGAAAATCAAACGAAAATGATACTGGATAATTGAACGATACAACAACGAATGTTCCCTAAACGGTTATCGACTCTGAAGTTCTCCAGCTGATATTGATTTTCATGGCAAAAAGTATCCCCATGGCAACAGGCTTATAAAATTTTGTCAGTTAAATAAAAATAAGCATACCAGGAAAAGACGGGAGAGATCTCACGTATCGAGAAATAAGAAGAAATCTCACTGAAGTTTCAGACTAAATTCATTCCTGGCCAACGAGAAAGTCTTTGAAACAGGTGTACGCGACCCATCAAAAATACAGCTAAATATTTATATACATTTGCACACACGCTAGCACATACACACAGATTCAACACTTCCCACCCACTCCCCTTTTCCTAACTACCACCCGTCTCACTCTCATTTATACTCTCACAGCTAGCCATCCCATAGAGCGTGACAAGAGAGAGATATATATGGATGAAACTCAACACAATACCGTCCTCAAATAGAAATAAATTTCTATCTCATACAGTACTAGGATCAAACCCTAGTTTCTTCAAGTGAAAGACAAGGTCGCTACCAATCATGCCACCAGTTGCTCTAAAAGAAGTCGGAACTAAGTGCTAACTGCATCTCACGATTTACCTGGTAGTGACTTTGTCTTTCACTCGAAGAGACTATGGCTCAATCCCAGTATGATATAGAAATATATTTCTATTTTAGAAATATATATATATATATATATATATATATATATATATATATATATATATATATATATATATATATATATATATATAACCAGACACCATTTGTTCTTTATTATAAAAGATAGATAATGATGACGTTATTGCAAGCGAAAGGTGTATGCATTTGATTGGTGTCCCAGAAGGAATTATGAAAATAGAAAAATGTAAAACAATATCTTCATAATTGAAGCAGTGAGTGTGAAGGGCTATTGTTTGAGTGGTTAAATGGCTTAGAAACATATATTTATACGCCAAAGATGATTAGCAACAATTATTACAACGAATCGGATCTTTTGGATGTCTGTTCATTTCTGAGAAATATTTCTAAAATCATGAGTATTACGAGTAATGATATCTGCGAGTACTTGCATCTCCCAGACACTTTCCGCGGATAATAACGAAACTCTATCCTTCTCCATCATACCTCACGTTCTGAAGTTTCCCGAGATCAATCTCCTGAACTCTTGAAGCAATTGGAGAAGACGAAGAAAAGAGTTTTAACAACCAGCGTTTTCAAAATATGAAATTATATCGGGTTTAGGGTACATAAGTTTGGAACACTGACTGAAGTTTGGACTAACACCGCTTTTGATTACATCGTATTTGTGATTAAGAAAAAATAAGAAAGGAAAAATATATAGATTCCCCAAGAGTTACTGTGCTTTGATTGAACTGGAATGAAAATATATGTGCTCTATAACACAGTATTTATACACACATACATTTACACATACACACATTGTGTATATATATATATATGTATATATATATATATATATATATATATATATATATATATATATATGTGTGTGTATATATATATATATATATATATATATATATATATATATATATATATATATATATATATATATATATATATAAATATATATATGTGTATATATATATATATATATATATATATATATATATATATATATATATATATATATATTTATATATATATACATATATATATATATGTGTGTGTGTGTGTGTGTGTGTGTGTGTGTGTTTGGTGCTAAGAAAACTGTCTTGGAAAATTGTCTCAAAATCACATTCAATATCATATTATGAAATGGTAGAATGAAAATATAATTTCCTCTAACAGAGCTTCAGGAATAGAAATAAAATGAATAATCATTTACTCAAAAATAATTGAAACATGATAGCCAGGTTAAGCATGCAAAAACATTAAAGCATTTTCGTAAAAAAAAAAAGTAAGAAAACTCGGTGTCAGAAAACTGGGTCTCACAATTGTCTATATAGCTCGAGGAAACTGCTGAGTTTGTTTTTAACTACGCTATTATACTGGAATGGCTATTAAAATGTTAAGCCATGCATATATGATTTTCTTATATCAAAACATGGATGCAGTTTTTCGTTTTATTCACCATTCTAAATTCTAAATACACATAGTAGCAATGACTTCCAAGTACGTTGAATCTCTCAGAGGTGAATAAATATTCATCGATTAAAAAAAGAAAAAAAAAAAAAAATTCCACGTGTACAGTGCCGACAAAATAAGGCTATTTTGGCGGTATCATAGAACTGCATGTAAAGCTCGAATACATACGAAAATCCAAGATGGCGAAAATCTGAAAGCTTTGAAGATTAACAACCATAATCATTCTTCTGCATTAGCAAAAGTAGAAGCCAGACGTGCGATGTCAGAAATAACGTCCAAAATTCAGAATAGGAATCCATCAGATTCTAGGACAAGAAGGATCTTGGTAGATACTGTGCATAAACTTGATGAAAATATAAGAAGTGAAATATCGAGTTTGACAACAATTTCCTGGTTAATTCCCAAAGAGATTTGAAATACCACAATTATTTGCAATCATTTGTGTATTTTTTTTTTCTTTTTTTTCTTTTTTTTCTTACAGAGTAGCAGTGGATTTGACGATGAAACAAAATTTTTTGTGTTTGCTGCTGACAATGGAATTTATTACCTGCAAAATTCGCATTACTTAACTTGGGAATTGATGGAACTTTCAAGGTTTCGCCTAACTAATGTTTTTGTGCTTTTGCATTCTTGCCAACTGGAGTAGTTACTGATGCTTTTGGGGAATTTTGTGAAGTCGAGTTACTACCGATAATATTTTCTTGTTACTTTAAGTTAACATATAATGGTGCAAACAGTGAACAGTGACTAATATGAGAAGCTCCTTTATTATTCTCCAGCTTTTTGGAATATGAGAAATCGTGTCATGGAGAAATTACCTCTAATAACCAAGCGTTAAAAGGATATCCCCCAGCCTTCAAAAAAAAAAAAACAGGAAATTTACTGATGTCCTGAAAAAAGGAAAAGCAACTAACACAAACAAATATTCTACATTTGCAGCTAAAAGAAAAAGCCAGACAAAAAGAAAGATATGACAAAATTTGACAATAATATTGAAACGATAGCCGAAAAAAACATTGGACGCTACTATATTGAATTTTTGAGCTTCTTCTTATGATTTAATATTGTCTTAATTACTAGATAAAATTTTTTAAGTTTTGTAAAACTATTTTGGCCAATAGATCTTTATTTCATTCATTAATTTCCTTTTTAGGACCCTATTATCATAACAAAAAGAAAACGTATAAAGGTTTTGAAATGCAATCACACCGGTTTGAGACCCAGTTTTCTGAAACCGAATTTTTCTTTCTATCTATGTATATATATATATATATATATATATATATATATATATACATATATATATATATATATATATATATATATATATATATATATATATATATACATATATATATATATATATATATATATATATATATATATGTATATATATATATATATATATATATATATATATATATATATATATATATATATAATTATATATATATGTAAATATATGCACATATAAATATATATATATATATATATATATATATATATATATATATATATATGCACATATAAATAAATATATATATATATATATATATATATATATGCACATATAAATAAATATATATATATATATATATATATATATATAAATATATATACATATACATATATATATAAATATATACATATATATATATATATATATATATATATATATATATATATATATATATATATATATATATATATATATATATATATATATATATATACATTTAAATGAATATATATATATACATGAATATATATATATATATATATATATATATATATATATATATATATATATATATATACATATGTATTTATATATATAAATATATAGATGTATATATATATATATATACATATATATATATATATATATACATATATATATACATATATATATATATATATATATATATATATATATATATATATATATATATATATATATATATATATATATATATATATATATATATATATATATATATATATATATATATATATATATATTTACATAAACATATCTATATATACATACATATTTATATAAACATATCTTTATATACATATATATCCATAGATACATTTATATAATATATATATTAGTAATGAACACCCTTGATAACAGAGCGACTGCCATAATCTATGCAGAATATATAAAAAGAACGAGACCTGCCAGATAAAGCTGGCTTTATTCTTAATGTAAAGTAAAAGTAAAAAGTCTTGTTTCGTTTTCAATTAGTCTAAAAGAACGTCTAAGAGTGTAGACTATAATTTTTTATTTCTTATACCTCTATCATTGTAAGTCCAATTCTAAAGTCTACAAAAATTTGTTGCTCGTGTCTATATCGGCTTTTGGCAATAATCGATGGCCACCCATCAAAGTACTGGCCAAAACCAGTGAACGAGAAAGCTTCAAATAAAGAAAAAAAACTAAATCCGAAACAAAAGGATACAATCCTTTGTGCTCTACAGGAGAAATCCAGGAATATTTTTTTTTATGTAAGAGGTACTTGAATAATACAAAAACCTACATACAAGGAGAGCCTTATTGCAAAGAGCAGCTGAAGGGGTAATAGGAGCTGTATGTAAGCGTCTTGCCCAAGGCTCTTTTCTCAGTGAG
>NC_090732.1:151813345-151825845 GCF_036898095.1 Palaemon carinicauda
TTCTATTTCAAAATCATGAATTGGACATACTCTCAACATTATCAACCAAAGGATACACACGTTGACGCATGTAATAATAGAATTGGAAATGAAATCTTACAAACACTTTCAATTTCATGGTAATTGAAATCCTAGTGATGCTTGTTCCTTTCCATCTTTTGATGAAAGATAATGTTTCCTTTTCTTTTTTTTAGAGAGAGAGAGAGAGAGAGAGAGAGAGAGAGAGAGAGAGAGAGAGAGAGAGAGAGGAGAGAGAGAGAGAGAGAGAGAGAGTGTTTCTAAGAGTTTTGTAAAATGTTCCTAATTAGATTTTAATTCCAGGTTAGAAAATTTTTCAAATAGATATTTTACATCAGCTCGTGTTTTCTTATGCATACATTTCTATGTATGAATTTACACTTTCAAGAAATATATCTATGCCCTTTTAAACCTCAACAAAAACAACAATAGCAACAAACAATGATAATGAAAATAACAATAGCTCTCCATCAATGGTTTACTAACAATGCTACATTGCCACTATTAATGTTACTGTAAACAAAATGTGAATTAAAATTAACAGCAAATAACGACAAAAAAACAAATATCTGATCGTCAGACTAAAGTTTGAGTTCCTGCAAAATTTTGTTTCTTTAGTGTCTGCAAACTCACTTTCCTTGTGAGGGAGCCTATAAGTCTACCTGCTGAGTCATCAACAACAATTGTCTGGCCCTCCCTGGTTCTAGCTTGGGTGGAGAGGGGGCTTGGGCGCTGATCATATGTATATATGGTCAGTCTCTAGGGTATTTTCCAACTTGATAGGAAATTTGCGACCTTTAAACCTTTAAAAGCTGTATTGCTCTATAATCAAGTTTTGCATTTTGAATTGAAACTTTCACTTTTCCTAGATTAACTCTAATCCAAATGAGCTATTCCCATTTGGATAAACGTTTTCCATTTAACTGATTTTCAAATCGTTTCGAGACATTCGCAAGATCATTAGAGATCAAATCATGGTCTTCATATCATTATTACTTTAACGAAGTCACCTTACTCTGCTAATGGAAGCAGCTCACGCACAGGTCATTCGCCTTGACCAGTGCCTTGATTAATGAGTCCCTGTGTAAACATCAGGGCAATGAAATATGGTCTGAGCCAGGAGAATTCATGGGGGTTCATACGGACGTCGGAAATATTAAAGAGATATTTGTTTCAGAAGACACTCTAATGTCTTCGAAATTACTCAGATCTATTTTTGTGTGCATTTCGATTCATAAGTTAAATGCAGGTTTTCAATAACTACTACAAGAGCAGAGAAGGTCAGGTCGACTTGGGAAATATTAAAAATTGTATGCGTCTCTTGACAAAAAATCAGTGTAAGGGATACTTTAATGTCAATCTATGGAGCCACGAACCTCAAGAGGATTTATCCTTCCTGAAGTATAATTGTATATTTTTTTCCACAGATTTTTATTCTTATCGTAAAATTAAAGAAAGTAACTTTATTGATTTAAAGATCCAGAATGCAAAAATATAATTTTTCAGCTTTTTCATTTAGTATGATTTAGCTCCATTCGACAGTTTTATCAAATCGCTTTTCTATTCATTAGCCTATGAAAGAGTTAACTAATACAACTAGATCCATACGCAATTAATGTTAATATATGATTTTTTTTGCTGTTTATATTCAATTATATACATTTTATTCTTGGCTTTACATAATAAATGTGATATTTACTTTATATATATATATATATATATATATATAATATATATATATATATATATATATATATATATATATATATATATATATATATATATATATATATATATATTTGTATTTCAATGATATTCTCAATAAGATTTCATATAAATAACTGTCCCGCATTCCACGAGTCTAGAGCTCGAGCCCCGTTCACTTCCATAAAGCTTTCATAGTGGTCACAACTACATCGTCAAAGAGAGCTCAGGATATGGGGTTGGAAGATATAGGTTTAAATGTTTAAAGGTCACCCATGAGTGGCAAAAGGAAAGTCCAGGGCGATGCCATAGACTAACCCTACATAGGCGACATGTGATCAGCGCCCAAGAATCCTCTCCATTTACCCTTTTACTCCCAAAGGACGTACTGGTACGTTTCACAAAAGCCACCCCTTTACCCCCATGGACGTACCTGTACGTCCTAGCAAAAAAAAGGCTATAAATTTTTTTTTTTTTTCATATTTTTGATAACTTTTTTGAGAAAATTCAGGCATTTTCCAAGAGAATGAGACCAATCTGACCTCTCTGTGACAAAAATTAAGGCTATTAGAGCAATTTGAAAAAAAATATATACTGCAAAATGTGGCTGGGGGTAAAAGGGTTAAGCTAGGACAAAGGAGGAACGGGTAATGGCTGATGAGGTTTCAGTGGATAGGTCTATAGGCTCCCCCAAGCCACAATCTCTAGCTCTTAAGGACGATCAAGTTGCAGACTCTACTGGAAACTAACGGACTTGGGCAGGGCTCTAACTCCCGACCAACAGAATGCTAGACAGGGATATATTCAATAACATATCAGAATACTTTTGAGCCGTTAGCAACCATTGCCTAACTATCCCTGGTTTAATCATGGGTGGGGGGGGGGGTGCTTGGATAATGACCATAGTATAGGATGACATTGCGTAACGAGCGTAATGACTTTACTGCTCGTGAGTGATATCAAAACTTGAACTTGATCGGATATCTTTTTCAATTCATCTCAGTTTTCTTAAAATGTCTTAATTTGGATGTCATTTTCAAATTATATCTATGATTTTTGACATAATAATAATAATAATAATAATAATAATAATAATAATAATAATAATAATAATAATAATAATAATAATAATAATAATGATAATAATAATAATGAAAAGAAAGCTGGATGTAACCCAGAAACCCATACTATAAAACCACCACTCTTGTAGCCTGATTAAAAAGAATAACAATACTAATAAAAATAGTGATCTCAGTATCAATAAAAAGAAATTATCGACAGAAGGGGAAACTTTCATCTAATCATTTATAAAGTCGTTTTCTTCATGTAATTGCGGCCGCAGCTAAACGCCATTAATCCCGGCCGTCGTCCAACCATTTAATTGAATTTCAGGTAATGTTCTCGTCTTATTCATGGGGTCATTAGACTCCCACTGGCAACTCTAGTCATGGGTTTCAAGTCGTTAAGGTTTTAATTAAGTCTCATTACTCGTCTAATGGAGGTCAGTCACACCCTTGTCATTCTTTCTGAAGAAATATTAGGAATAATGAGGTTATTCTTTTTTTTAAATAATAGCTACTTCTATAGTAAAATTCTACTTATAAAGAACACTCACACACATTATATATATATATATATATATATATATATATATATATATATATATATATATATATATATATATATATATATATATATATATATATATACACATATTGATACACACACACTATATATATATATATATATATATATATATATATATATATATATATATATATATATATATATATATATATATATATATATATATATATCTATATATATATATATATATATATATATATATATATATATATATATATATATATATATATCTATATATATATATATATATATATATATATATATATATATATATATATATATATATACATACATATATATATATATATATATACATACATATATATATATATATATATATATATATATATATATATATATATATATATATATATATATATATACAGAGGAGAGAGAGAGAGAGAGAGAGAGAGAGAGAGAGAGAGAGAGAGAGAGAGAGAGAGAGAGATAAATGGCTGACCCACTAACGAAATTGAGAAGGGTATAAGGAAACTTGGCATACATTCTTTCAATCCACTGCCGAAGTTGAGGCCTCTTGGCAGAAGGGCAAGAATATTATTGCTACATGGCTAGTATATATATATATATATATATATATATATATATATATATATATATATATATATATATATATATATATATATATATATATATATATATAACTGAATTAATTTAAAAAAAAAAGTTACATAAGGAGTAATTTAATCAAGTAATTTGAGTGCAGTTTCCATATGTCATTCTTAGCGAGAGAATACTTGACCCAATTTCCAGAGTAATTCACTCTTCTTTACAATGCACATGAGAATATCAGGGGTTTAAAAACGTAGATTACATTGCCAAGGCAACAGGTGTGATAACTGAACCCCAAGCTAAAACTCCAACTGCATTAATCTTATTCATAAAATAAAAGTTGTAAGGTTGTAGCTTGTATAAAGTATATGGATTATGTTGCTTTCGAGAGAGAGAGAGAGAGAGAGAGAGAGAGAGAGAGAGAGAGAGAGAGAGAGAGAGAGAGAGAGAAACTGGAACTGTTTACATGATTTCGTACTAAAGACATTCAAATTTAAAAAAAAAAAGAATCTTGATTGCAGCGTTAGCCATCACGACAGTGGACTAGGAACAAATGTTTTATAGGTTCTCTCGATGTATTTAATGATATTGGTAGTCCATTTACTTTTTTCTTGATCCCTGCTAAGGCTCATACCCATATACTGTAGATCTAAGTGGGCATAAGAACAACAGTCCAGATCAACCGTAGTCTCAGAACTCCTTATCTGAGTACTGAGCCACTTTGTCAAGGCGATCAATAACACATACCTATCTCAGGTAGGAGCTTGTCTCAGTGGATTATATTACAATGAGTGGGTTTAGACTTAGGCTCATAGTGTAGAAGACTTCGGGGATACTATTGAAGTACCTAGACCCAGATATGTATTCGGTCTGTCATTTAATTGTCCGCGATACATGATAAACACATGGGAAGTAAATACAAAACCGATATACGTATTACAAATAGAAATACAGAAATAATAGGAAAATCATTCAAATGTATGTATGCATACACGTAAGAAGTGCTTAATACCACCACATACTGCATAAAATTATGAATAACACTATGATAGCATTACCAGCCTCGTTTGAATCTATGAACATTGTGTTCATATTACTTTTACAATTTCTAAACAATAATATATAAAACCTAATGGCACCTGTTATGGTAAATTTTCCCCTCTCTTTGTAATTTATCTTTAGAGGAAAACCGACAAGTTGAAAACTAACACTTTATAATAAATAATCTTCTCCCCTTTTTTGTAGTATTACACCAAGCTAATAACACGCATACACCACCATTAACGCGTCCCCTCGCCGAGAAAAAAAAAAAAAAAGAGTAATCATCTCCCTATATAATAAAGAGCAAGTGTCACACACACATTATTTATTTATTTATATATATATATATATATATATATATATATATATATATATATATATATATATATATATATATATATATATATATACATAATGTATATATATATATATATATATATATATATATATATATATATATATATATATATATATATATATATATATATATATATAATTTGTGTGTTAGTTATACCTGTTCTTTATTAAATAGGGGAGATGATTACTTTTTTTTTTTTATTCTCGGCGAGAGGACGCGTTAATGGTGGTGTATGCGGTTCATTGGCTTGATGTAATGCTACAAAAAAATGGAGAAAATTATATATTACAAAGTGTTAGTTTGTCAGCTTTTCGTCTTTCTTGCCAAGATGAATTTATCTTTCCTGTCACGCTGAACAGCACTGCTATGCTTATGACTATTTGGTGGCTCCCCGTCCCTTGGGTAGGGGGGAAAAGGTGATAGGGAAGATGGTGGTAAGGGTTGAATATTTGTGTGTGCGTGTTCATATTTATCTAAATATTTAGCCGTCATTTTTGAAGGGTCGCGTGCATTACTATATTTAGTATATATAGTAAGTTCCTATCACGCAAGAGTTACCTTTAAGCCTGCAATGAATGACTGGAGGAAATTTATCGTTAACATAGAAGCTGACCAAATTGTATTTCCTATGACATTCTCTCGTTCATTTTTACAACAAAGATTATCTTTTGATTAGATTATAGAAATTTGATCAACCGAATAAAGTAATTCACTGTTAAATGTACCCGGTCACAGACTGCAATCAACCAAATATAAAAGTCTCGTGGGTCTAAGCTTGGAATTTCCGAAATTTAATTTTTCATTGAAAGTACAAAAATGGGTCTTTGTGAAATAATTAGTAGTTTAATTAGCATTGTAAATTCCATGCATACGTGATATATGTTCATTATCTGTTTTAACAATGAGAATTCCAATTAATAGAGTATTTTCCCAAATGAATAGAGCCTTCGATATCTGATTTTGTACTAATTACTGAAAAGTTTAGCCCAATCGTTTTAAAACTAGAAATTCTGTACATAAATTACTTTTGCAATTCTCCTAAAACATATTTATTATTATTATTATTATTATTATTATTATTATTATTATTATTATTATTATTATTAGATCTCCACACAAGTGGAGTTCTATTGTTATTACTATTAATCTTCTCATTCTTCTCCGGTCTTTGATTGCCAATTTTAAAGTGTTTGCTTCCAAACTTGAGCAGCGGTATGACTCATAGGGGGGGGAAGTATAAATCAAGAAAATCGTGCAGGTGCATGCAGCGGCCCCTATGCACAAAGCAAAAATCATTTAAAAAGATAGTTCTTCAAGATCTCAAAAACCGTTTTATCAATTGCTTTCTGCTGGAGATACCTTGGGCCATAGTCTAGTGCAGGCGCAAATCTGAGCTAATTCTGTTTATAGTGGTTTTAGGGATATCATAAAATAAAAAAAAAAATGGCTACCACATGGTCGATAATGCTAAATCAGGAACTACTTGGCCGATTTGAACCAAATTTGGGGGAAATCTTCATACAACATAAACTATGCAATATGAAAGAGCTCGATCTCGACCTCAATGTCACATGACTATTTTTGTAAAAAGACTTTTTTTTCTCAACTCTACGGTGCTATCCAGCCCGATTACACACAAGATTTCCTCCGAGCATTAAAAGTAGGGGTTAAGTGGTGTGACAGCACCGAGTAAGGCTGTGAACTCAAAGGCATGTTGGAAACAACTGAGTTATATTATTGTAGAACACTCTCCTTATATACAAAACCTCAAGGCAACAGGACAAAACAATTTCACAAGACAGACAATATTGCAGAGGAAAAACCAGACATGAATTATCATGTTCGTTTTAGTGCGAGGGAAGAGCAAAGATACAAGCATAATATATACAAAAGGAATTATGTACAATTGTTTGAAAAACGGTTGGTACATGGCTCCCCCCCTAAAAATAACACACTGTACGTGTTAAATAGGGCGCCCTGATCTAGAGAGGCGAACTGTAGGCGGGTCATCTGGCAGAAGATAAGCAGGTTTTAGACGATCAATGGAGACCCATTCTTCTTTGCCCCGAATGTTTAGGAGGAATGCTTTCAGACTGCGTCGGATCACAAGGAAAGGGCCCGTGTAAGGGGGCGTTAGTGGTGGCTTACTGGTGTCGTTGCGCAGGAAGACGTGCATTGCAGAGTGCAAGTCCGTTGGTATGTGATGCTTCGCTGGGGGCTTGTAAGTCTGGCGGCACAGAGTAAATTTTCCCACGACGTGACAAATGCGCTGGAGATCGTTGGAGGAGGTTGTAGAAGGAAAAAATTCGGCAGGGACGACCAACGGGTCGCCATACACCATTTCAGCTGCCGAGATGTCGAGGGCGTCTTTAGGAGTGGTCCTTAGTCCCAGGAGGACCCAGGGAAGCTGAGTAAACCAGTTGCAATCCTTGCAGCGGGACATCAAAGCTGCTTTGAGGGTGCGATGAAAACGTTCAACCATTCCATTGGCAGCGGGGTTGTCTGATGTAGGGTGATGCCCAGGAGATTCGCTAATGACGTCCACAATTTAGAGGTGAAAGTGGTTCCCCTGTCAGAAGTAATATGCTCAGGGATACCGAATCTTGAAATCCATCCTGAGAGTAAGGCAGATGTACATGAGGCGGACGTTGCAGTTTCCATGGGAATGGCTTCAGGCCAACGAGTGGAGCGGTCGATGACGGTAAACAGGTAACGATGTCCTTGTGATGTGGGTAGGGGGCCTACAACGTCGACGTGAATGTGTGAGAAACGACGCTGAGGTTGAGGAAAGGTGCCCACTCTTGAATCTGTGTGTCGATGTACTTTGGAAGTTTGGCAAGAAGTACAGGCGCGGACCCATTCCTTAGCATCCTAGAAATGCCGTGCCAAATGAACTTTGCCTTCAGCAGCTGTGCAGTAGAACGGCATGAGGGATGTGAAAGGTCGTGGATGAAATCAAACACCTGTCGGCGCATGGGAGCAGGAATCCAAGGTCGCGGTCTACCAGTACTGACGTCACAGAGGAGGGTGGTGTTGGAATCTTCGAGGGGAAAATCTTCCCAACGGAGGGACGTGCAGGATGTCCTACAAGCTTGATACTCTGGATCCTGTCATTGGGCTTCAGCCAGGGCGTTGTAATCCAATCCCAGTTGAACAGCAGCCAACGTGTTTCTTGACAGGGCATCGGCAACGGGATTCATTTTCCCAGGGACGTATTGGAGGGTGCAATTGTATACAGCCACGGCGGAGAGATGTCGGCGTTGACGGACGGACCAGGCGTCAGACTGTCGAGTGAAGGTGTGCACCAGAGGCATGTGGTCTGTGCGAATGACGAAGGGCGTACCTTCTAAGAAATGGCGAAAGTGACGGACAGCCAAGTGCACCACCAGCAATTCTCGATCGAAGGTAGAATAACCCGATTCTGCCTTGGACAGTTTTCTGCTGAAGAAGGCCAATGGGCGGGGCGAGCCTTTGACCACCTGCTCGAGTACTGCACCAATAGCGACGTCGCTGGCATCGGTGGAGAGAAGGAGAGGGGCGTGTGGGATAGGAAAAGTGAGAGCCGCAGCAGTTGATAGGGCCTTCTTGGCATTGCAGAAGGCTGCTTCTTGAAGGGGACCCCACTTCAGGTCCTTTGGCTTGCCCTTGAGGGAGGCGTAGAGGGGAGCAAGAGTGGAGGCAATGGCTGGCAGAAAACGGTGATAATAGTTGATCATGCCCAAGAATTCCTGCAGAGCTTTGACGGTCGAGGGCGCGGGGAAATTCTGAACGGCTGCTACATTCTCAGGGAGGGGATGGATTCCTTCAGGAGTGATACGGTGCCCTAAGAACGACACTTCGTTGGCGCCAAAGGTACACTTGTCATACCGGACTACAAGACCGTTTTGTTGCAGGCGGTCGAGCACGATGCGCAGGTGACGGAGGTGTTCCTCTTTTGAGTAGGAGAACACAAGTATGTCGTCCACTTAACATACACAGAAAGGGAGGTCCCCTAAGATGCCATCCATGAGACGTTGAAACGTTGCCCCAGCATTACGAAGGCCAAAACAGGAGTAATTGAAGGTGTATGTGCCAAACGGAGTGGTGATGGCGGTCTTGGGGATGTCTTCTGGGTTCATAGGCACCTGATAATACCCCTTCAGGAGGTCAAACGTAGAGAAAACCTTTGCTTTGTGCAGGTAGGAGGTTACATTGGCAATGTTTGGGAGGGGATAGTGATCCGGTTCTGTTTGCATGTTCAGGCGCCTTTAATCCCCTCACGGACGGAGGGAGCCGTCTTTCTTCAGAACGATGTGTAAGGGTGACGACCATGGGCTGGAGGCCTTTTTTCAAAGGCCCATTTTCTCCATTTCGGCGAACGTCTGTTTGGCGGCTGCCAATCGTTCCGGTGGCAGACGTCTGAATTTTGGGAAGACTGGGGGTCCCGTCGTCTTGATATGGTGATAAATACCGTGCTTGGCAGGAGCTGTGCGCGTTTGGCGAAGTTCTGGACAGAAGACTTCCGGGTACGAGGTGAGGAGGGGGCCGTAGGCATCCGTGGGTGCGCTGATGTGGAGAGCGAGGTTAGAGGGGGCGGGTTGAAGAGGTCTTAAAGTGGCTGTCCATAAGGGCGTCGGCTTTGGTCATCAAGTCCTTTATGGGTAAACTATCGTCATCGGGTATGGCAGCGCGTACAGGTACGGGTAAACGGCGTATCCAAAGGGCACGAAGTAGGTTCACCTCACGAGGAGACCCGTCTGCGGCAGGTTGAAGGCGAGCGATACTGGTCATTTCCCTGAGGGCGAGCGAAGCCCTTTGGTCCCCCAACGGTTGTTGCGAGAGCTGAAAAAGCTTTGCTATACGGGCGGCTGGCGACGGCGAGTACTGCTGCAGAAGGTATGTTTTGAGGGCGTCATACGCTATTGGGGTGTCTCCTTGTTCACAAAGCCAGTCGGATATTTCTGGGAAGGTGTCCTCGGGTATCGCCGCGAGAACATAATCCGCTTTGGTGGTTGAGCGAGTCACGCCCGATACGAAAGTGGACTTCGGCGCGTTGAAACCAAGCAAACGCTTCTCAGCTGGCGAACGATGAAAGTTTCAATGGGGCGGCCGCAGCGCCAACTGCTGTAGTAGAGTCCGTCTCCGTCATAGTACCAACGATGGAGGGGCGATCGAGGTGGGGGTGGAAGGCAGTGGGAGCGAGTCGACTTCCGGCGTCACCAATGTGACGGCGCCGAGTAAGGCTGTGAACTCAAAGGCAGGTTGGAAACGACTGAGTTATATCATTGTAGAACACTCTCCTTATATACAAAACCTCAAGGCAACAGGACAAAACAAGTTCACAAGACAGACAATATTACAGAGGAAAAACCAGACATGAATTTTCATGTTCGTTTTAGTGCGAAGGAAGAGCGAAGATACAAGCATAATATACACAAAAGGAATTATGTACAATTGTGTGAAACACTGTTGGTACAGTGGCCTTCTAATGCAACCTAGATAGTAAAAGGCTGGTTACTTTGCTAAGAAGTGTAGTTTAGTTGTCTTTGTAGGCCTATAATCATTAATATACTATTTCCAATCATTCTATTGTTACAATATCCCTTAAGAGCAATTTATTGGCAAATTCTGCGTGGTGTTCTTCCTAAGAATTGCTTCAGCAATTCCAATATTCTCTAATTTTTATTGTTGTTGTTGTTATTATTATTATTATTATTATTATTATTATTATTTAATAAACACAGCCTTCAGGTAAGAAGCTATCATAAATCAATGATTATTTGCCAGGCAAGCAATATTATTCAATAACAATGACCATGTATTTTATGAAAATTTATGAGAAATTAATAAATAAAAATCTAAATATGGAAAACCAGATAAACTAGCGCTCAACCATAGAAAATAAAACCACTTAGTATGACTTTATGATTATGAACGTGATTATTAAGCGGGGTTTACACGGTCGAACCCGGTTGTCGAAATTGCTCGCCAAACGGTTCGAAAAGGTGGAGTCACCCACAAATCCATGAGGTTTATGGATATGAGGCCCCAGCCACAAAAGTCAGGCGAGAACTGCCTTGCTTCGAACCGTTCAACGAACGTGTTCGACAACCAAATACCCTGTTCACACGTTTGAACATCTCTTCGAACACTTGTCTGTCGAACCCCGTTCGACGAACCGTTCGAGCGTGTAAACCCACCTATAGAATTATTCTTACAAGAGCAGAAATAAAAAGATAATATTCCTGACATAAAAAGTTGCAAAAGTTACAAAAATTCATTACGGGATATATTCCTTACCTCAACTATTCCTTATGAGGCAAACGGTTGACAATAATAAGATTGTTTATGGATCTTTCATCTCCTCCCGCGTAGCTTTCCAACTTCATCAACATTCAGCCTTCCAGCAAGGCCTATGGAAACCAAGGAAAGAGAAAAGGCGATTAATTTTATTTTATTTTCAATAATGATAATGATTATGATAATATACCCAAAGTTAAAGAGTTAATTGCTGTGACTCTGGTGCCTATTCGGTTTGTGTTTTCAATTTAAGGAAAGAGTACTGGAAGCAGTAAGGTTACATGAGGATGTACAAGAATGGTGGACCGAGAATAGTAAAGTGATTCTAAGGATCGGTGAGGAAGTACTTGGAAAGTCATCAGGAAGAAGACCTCCAAATGATAAAGCATCGTGGTGGTGGAATGGTGAGGTGCAAGAACAGGTAAAAACCGAGAAAGAAGCCAAGAAGAAGGCAGATCTATCGGGACAAGAGCAGGATAAAGAAAACTATAAACAAGCAAAGAAAGAAGCAAGAAGAGCAATAGCAAAGGCAAAGGCAGAGACATTAAATGAAATCTATAAAGAGATGGAAACACCAGAAGGAGAGAAGGAAATATTACGAATTGCTAAGGCCAGAGATGCTGCATCCAAAGACCTGACACATATAAGGCAAATAAAAGATAGCAATGGCATAGTTCTAGCAGAAGAGAGTTGAATTAAAAGGTGGGAAACTTATTTTGAAGGACTATTGAATGAGGAGAACCCAAGAACAGTATTTGAAGATGGACTCCCAAACGAGACAGTTACCATAGGAGTGACTAAAAGAGAAGTAGAACAAGCAGTAAAGAAAATGAAAAATAGTAAAGCTGCAGGACCGGATAATATACCAGTAGAGGTATGGAAG
>NC_090732.1:151830845-151838345 GCF_036898095.1 Palaemon carinicauda
GGCTTCAACAGGGAAAATTGCCCGGTGAGAAAAAGAAAAAAGGAAACAGAATAGTGTGCCTGAGTATACCCGCAAGAAAAAGAACAAAAACCCAAGACAATGGAAGACTATTGCACTACCCAAGATAATGATTTGACTTTGGAGTGTCCTCCTAGAAGGATGATGTGTAAAGAATAGGCTAGTTAATGGACCAAATAAATCTCTAGCGGTAGTCTCAATGGTTGGCTGGTGCTTTGACCATCCTACCTCTTCACATCGTCTATTCGTTTTATTATTCCCTATTACGTGGGGCATGAATAATTTATGAGTTGACCTATCCCCATCTCAAGAAGGATATTCACGCATGGCATGATCAAGACCGGGTAGGATTTTTGCAAAGCAAGTATTTATGTCCTTGATAATAATAATAATAATAATAATAATAATAATAATAATAATAATAATAATAATAATAATAATAATAATAATAATAATAATAATAACAAAAAGAAGGAGTATATGTATATTACTGATTTATGAACAAACAACAGAAAAATGTAATGTAACCCAGCTACGAAGGGTGAGACAAAGGATATTACAGTAGAGCTGTTGCTGTTTTTGCATATCCCTTTCACTGCTTTCCATGGAAAGGGGTGATAAAAAGGTAACTGGGATATTCTTTATTCTTTTAGCTGCATAGTTATACATTTCATTATTTTAAACAATCTTGAGTAAAAAAAAAAAAGAAGAAAAAAATCTATTACTAGCTGCCTGTTTCCTTCTCTCTTTATAGGTAGTAGGTTGGCCAGGGCACCAGCCATCTGTTGATATACTACCGCTAGAGAGTTATGAGGTCTTTTGACTGGTCAGACAGCACTACATTGGATCCTTCTCTCTGGTTACGGTTAATTTTCCCTTTGCCTACACACACACACCGAATACTCTGGTATATTCTTTACATATTCTCCTCTGTCCTCATACACCTGACAATACTGTGATTACTAAACATTTGTTTTTCACCCCAGGGGTAACTGCACTATAATTGTTCAGTAGCCACTCTCCACTTGGTAAGGGTAGAAGAGACTCTTTAGCTTTGGTAAGCAACTCTTTTAGGAGAAGGACACTCCAAAATCAAACCATTGTTCTGTAGTCTTAGGTAGAGCCATAGCCTCTTTACCATGATCTTCCACTTCTCTTGTTTGAGAGTACACTTGGACACACTTCTATTCTATATCACTTACTCTTGTTTTGTTATTTTTTTTTTTGTTTATATGAGATATTTATTTCAATTTTACTCTTCTTAAAATATTTTATCTTCCTTGTTTTCTTTCCTCAATGGGCTATTTTCCTTGTTGGGGACCCTGGGCTTATGGCATACATCTCTTCCAACTAGGGCTGTAGTTTAGCAAGTGATAATAATAATAATAATAATAATAATAATAATAATAATAATAATAATACGATAGATATCACTATATCATAGTTGGAACTAGATTTACAATAGATGGCTCTCTACGATGCATCACTCCTCAATGTGTGGAAATAATTGTCAATGTGCTGATGTGTCTTGAATAACTATTACTAGGTAAGCTACAACCCTAGGTGGAAAAGCAGGTTGCTATAAGCCCAAGGCCTCCAACAGGGAAAATAGCTTCTGAGAAATTAAAGCAAACAAATGAACATCCATTGCATCTAATTTCAGTTTCGAATTAAAAGACTGACAGACGAGAAAGGAAAGGGGACTCTGCTTTGTCTCTTTTTTTCTTTTTTTTCTTATGTAAAATCTTTTAAAAGGAAGAAAGTAATGGAATGTGTGGCTACAAATAATAATTATATAATATAAAACGTTATGTTAATCACGCTGGAAACAGCAATCAAGAGGCTACTTAAAACCTGAAATCGTACCTCATCAACCTTAAGTGGCGGCAATAGATCTCAATGAGACGTAAAGGCTAATGAGTTACCAATCCAGAATTAAAGGGCATAAGGCTGCATAAAACAGTAAGAATTAACGTTACTGGAAATTGTAACAAAGTACGGCAGTTTGGCTTTAGCATTAATAATTCATTCTTCTTTGAATTCAACCTTATTAATCCTGCTGTATTGTAAGGTCGGTAGCTCGAGAAACTATTTTCCATCTATTTCTATTCCTTGTATCTTCCCCTCACTCCCTGTTCCCAACTCACTCATATCCGTCCTCACCGCATCCATCTGTACCAACCGTGTCACACCAATGTGACGGGCCGAGAGAGGAGTTGTGAACTCAGAGGCAGATTGGAAACGACTGAGTTCACAACTCCTCTCTCGGCCCGTCACATTAATGAAACACCATGTACCAACCGTGTTTCACCAATGTGACGGGCCGAGAGAGGAGTTGTGAACTCAGAAACGACTGAGTTCACAACTCCTCTCTCGGCCCGTCACATTGGTAAAACACGGTTGGTACATGGTGTTTCACCAATGTGACGGGCCGAGAGAGGAGTTGTGAACTCAATCGTGTTTCACCAATGTGACGGGCCGAGAGAGGAGTTGTGAACTCAGTCGTTTCCAATCTGCCTTTGAGTTCACAACTCCTCTCTCGGCCCGTCACATTGGTGAAACACGGTTGGTACATGGTGTTTCACCAATGTGACGGGCCGAGAGAGGAGTTGTGAACTCAGATGCAGATTGGAAACGACTGAGTTCACAACTCCTCTCTCGGCCCGTCACATTGGTGAAACACCATGTACCAACCGTGTTTCACCAATGTGACGGGCCGAGAGAGGAGTTGTGAACTCAATCGTGTTTCACCAATGTGACGGGCCGAGAGAGGAGTTGTGAACTCAGTCGTTTCCAATCTGCCTTTGAGTTCACAACGACTGAGTTCACAACTCCTCTCTCGGCCCGTCATATTGGTGAAACACCATGTACCAACCGTGTTTCACCAATGTGACGGGCCGAGAGAGGAGTTGTGAACTCAATCGTGTTTCACCAATGTGACGGGCCGAGAGAGGAGTTGTGAACTCAGTCGTTTCCAATCTGCCTTTGAGTTCACAACTCCTCTCTCGGCCCGTCACATTGGTGAAACACGGTTGGTACATGGTGTTTCACCAATGTGACGGGTCGAGAGAGGAGTTGTGAACTCACGATTGAGTTCACAACTCCTCTCTCGGCCCGTCACATTGGTGAAACACGGTTGGTACATGGTGTTTCACCAATGTGACGGGCCGAGAGAGGAGTTGTGAACTCAGTCGTTGTGAACTCAAAGGCAGATTGGAAACGACTGAGTTCACAACTCCTCTCTCGGCCCGTCACATTGGTGAAACACCATGTACCAACCGTGTTTCACCAATGTGACGGGCCGAGAGAGGAGTTGTGAACTCAATCGTGTTTCACCAATGTGACGGGCCGAGAGGGGAGTTGTGAACTCAGTCGTTTCCAATCTGCCTTTGAGTTCACAACGATTGAGTTCACAACTCCTCTCTCGGCCCGTCACATTGGTGAAACACCATGTACCAACCGTGTTTCACCAATGTGACGGGCCGAGAGAGGAGTTGTGAACTCAATCGTGTTTCACCAATGTGACGGGCCGAGAGAGGAGTTGTGAACTCAGTCGTTTCCAATCTGCCTTTGAGTTCACAACTCCTCTCTCGGCCCGTCACACTGGTGAAACACGGTTGGTACATGGTGTTTCACCAATGTGACGGGCCGAGAGAGGAGTTGTGAACTCAGATTGGAAACGACTGAGTTCACAACTCCTCTCTCGGCCCGTCACATTGGTGAAACACCATGTACCAACCGTGTTTCACCAATGTGACGGGCCGAGAGAGGAGTTGTGAACTCAATCGTGTTTCACCAATGTGACGGGCCGAGAGAGGAGTTGTGAATGTGAAACACGGTTGGTACATGGTGTTTCACCAATGTGACGGGCCGAGAGAGGAGTTGTGAACTCAGAGGCAGATTGGAAACGACTGAGTTCACAACTCCTCTCTCGGCCCGTCACATTGGTGAAACACCATGTACCAACCGTGTTTCACCAATGTGACGGGCCGAGAGAGGAGTTGTGAACTCAATCGTGTTTCACCAATGTGACGGGCCGAGAGAGGAGTTGTGAACTCAGTCGTTTCCAATCTGCCTTTGAGTTCACAACTCCTCTCTCGGCCCGTCACATTGGTGAAACACGGTTGGTACATGGTGTTTCACCAATGTGACGGGCCGAGAGAGGAGTTGTGAACTCAGAGGCAGATTGGAAACGACTGAGTTCACAACTCCTCTCTCGGCCCGTCACATTGGTGAAACACCATGTACCAACCGTGTTTCACCAATGTGACGGGCCGAGAGAGGAGTCGTGAACTCAATCGTGTTTCACCAATGTGACGGGCCGAGAGAGGAGTTGTGAACTCAGTCGTTTCCAATCTGCCTTTGAGTTCACAACTCCTCTCTCGGCCCGTCACATTGGTGAAACACGGTTTGTACATGGTGTTTCACCAATGTGACGGGCCGAGAGAGGAGTTGTGAGCTCATACTGAGTTCACAACTCCTCTCTCGGCCCGTCACATTGGTGAAACACCATGTACCAATGTGACGGGCCGAGAGAGGAGTTGCGAACTCGATCGTGTTTCACCAATGTGACAGGCCGAGAGAGGAGTTGTGAACTCAGTCGTTTCCAATCTGCCTTTGAGTTCACAACTCCTCTCTCGGCCCGTCACATTGGTGAAACACGGTTGGTACATGGTATTTCACCAATGTGACGGGCCGAGAGAGGAGTTGTGAACTCAGTCGACTGAGTTCACAACTCCTCTCTCGGCCCGTCACATTGGTGAAACACCATGTACCAACCGTGTTTCACCAATGTGACGGGCCGAGAGAGGAGTTGTGAACTCAATCGTGTTTCACCAATGTGACAGGCCGAGAGAGGAGTTGTGAACTCAGTCGTTTCCAATCTGCCTTTGAGTTCACAACTCCTCTCTCGGCCCGTCACATTGGTGAAACGGTTGGTACATGGTGTTTCACCAATGTGACGGGCCGAGAGAGGAGTTGTGAACTCAATCATGTTTCACCAATGTGACGGGCCGAGAGAGGAGTTGTGAACTCAGTGGTTTCCAATCTGCCTTTGAGTTCACAACTCCTCTCTCGGCCCGTCACATTGGTGAAACACGGTTGGTACACATCCATGAGACTCCAACACAGTATGAGCAAGAGCGAGCGAATTTGTTATTTTACATATTTCGTCCAATGTATGATAGGCTAGACAGTACAATTCAGGGTAACAGATAATTTCACGTGTGTCATAACACCTGTTCCTCACACATCAAATTTTGACTGCAAAGCATCGACCATTCCTTCCTCTGCGAGGAAGTATTCTCCTCGCGAGGGGTCTGAAACAAAACTCATTATGGCACTTGTTTTTTGTTTGTTGTTAGACTGTCCTGTCGTATACAAAACACGGTGTCTTGCATTGGCAGTCCGGAAAAGAAAAGTTATTTGGCTGAGAAGATTATTTGTACAAAATCTTTAAGATTATTGGAGTGAGTAGGTGACTGGCAATGACTGTAACATTTACGCGTATCGTTCATGTTGCTTATAGCGAACAACTGAGCTTAAATGTATGACTTTATGCCTATTTCCATCTATCTAATTATAATTATTTTTCTACTTATTTGTTATTAATCTCATAATTTTCAAGGTAAAACATTAGACATTCTATAGGGGCTTAACTGTCGTGGTAGATATATTTATATTATTATACTAATTATATTTATTGACAGCGGGAATGAAGCCTCATATTACAATCTAATAATGAAATACAGATAAAGCATAACAATAAGGTTCAACTTTTTTTAAGTATAAATCACAAAAACACTCATATACGTATGGATATTGATAGATAGATAGACATGCATAGAAGTTGAAACCTTGGTGATACGCTGTTAACATATTAATTATACAGAATAAATCAAATATTCAAAGTCAACTAAGACACAATAGTTAGAGAAGGGCGTACAAATTTTTAACACCCCTACCATGTGAAACATGACTAAATTGATTTCCAAAATAATATCAAATTCACTAATATTGTATAAAAAATCTTAGGGCAAACCATAGTAATTTGTTGAAAGCAGCAATGAGTCATAACTAGCTATAAAAGATTGATTTAGTAATAAAAAAAAAACATTAATGATAAAATCAAGATGATTAGAATTGGTGTTACAAACTCCATGACAATGTTCTCTCATAGAGGACTGAGATGGCTTACCTAACGGTAGAAGAGTTTCGAAATAATGCCTCTATGTTCAAAGGTTCTGATAGACAACAGTTTAGTTGAACTAACCACATATTCCGATCTACACTTCGGACACAAATCTATAAACAACCTTAGATCACAGCTCGCTAGATAAAGATTCCTTAGACCTAAGCAAATTGCCCATCTTAGAATTATTGAAGATAGGCAATTTGCTAAGTCTAGAAGTCTTTATCTAGCTAGCTGTGACATATGGTTGTTTATAAATTTGTGTACGAAGTGTAGTTCGGTATATTTGGGTAGTTCAACTAAACTTGTCTACTAAAACCTTTGAACATCAAAGCAATAGTTCGAGGACCCTTCTACCGTTAGGCAAACCTTCTCAATCCTCTATAAGACACCATTATTGATAGAAATAACAATTTTAATTGTGCTTTAAGGTAAACAAATGGACAACTGTAATTCAGGGTATCATGCTGTTGCAGATCTGATTAAACCACCTCGCCCTCATTAATTCATGTCAGTCACGCGCTGGCCATTCATCTCGAATAATCACTTGAAAAATGAGTTTATGTGTATACATTCTGGGAAGGAGTATGGATTCTCGAGTAACGAAAATATCATATGGAATGTCGATAACTTTATACGATGGATCAGGGTTATTACGAGGTTTAAAGGCCACTCATGAATGGCAGAGGCAAGGGACAGTGACATTGCCTTATCAAGCAGGATATTGCCCTAGAGACTAACCATATATACATATGACTAGCGCTCAACGCTCATCTCCACCCAAGCTAGGACGAAGGAGGGCCAGGCAATGGCTGCTGATGACTTAGCAGATAGACCTATAGGCTCTCCCAAAACCCCCATCCCTAGCTTATAAGGATGGTGAGGCTGTAGCGACCAAGTCGAGTTAAGCGGTAAAGTTAATTGAACGCAAATGGAGAACGAACGTATAATGTAAAATTCCAAAACAGCTTTGGTGCACAAGCCAAAAGAAAATAATATCCCCTTTTAATCCAGAACTGTTAAAATTTTCGATTAATAAATGAAATATTTTTTCGTAGTATCAATAGTGTTTACTATTTTGTCCTTATTAATGTTTTTTTCTGTTGTTGTTCCTGTTAGTTACATTAGCTAATATTCATTTATAGAATTCCTTTTATTTGAATTTCAAGGTTTGACAGAAAAGAAAGCACATAATAATAAAATATAGAACACAGAGAATATAGCAGATAGATGTATATAACCACAAAAATTAATACAGCAATTTTCAGATCAACAGCAATATCAGTAAACGA
>NC_090732.1:151845845-151853345 GCF_036898095.1 Palaemon carinicauda
AGAGAGAGAGAGAGAGAGAGAGAGAGAGAGAGAGAGAGAGAGAGAGAGAGAGAGAGAGATTACAGTACAAACAATTCCACAGGCAACTATAAAACATGTTTCCCATGCCAAAGAACTATTTCTTCAATTGTCTAGTCAGCATTACGTAAATGGAGACAGCATCTCTGTTACGCAACTGAAAGTTGCTTTACCCTTTTCTTCGACAGAATAAAAACTATTTTCTTTGGGTACGGAATGATTGGGAAAAGCTCAGGACCCCTTACATAAGTTTCTTTTTTTTTTCGTTTTTTTTTTTCAATTTTTACTCAGCTGAATTAAAGAAAAAAAAACGCACACGAAGAAACGTTGGACAAAAGTAATAAAGTTCTATAGCTTCTCTATTTGTTGGCTTATGATGTATTATTAACTATTGCTGCCAATACCCGACTACTATAGTGTCTAATTTTTAAACTAAATTCGTTTTGTCCTTCTCAACACATGATTTTTCCCTATCATTCTACTTTCGACATCCCCCCCCCCTCTCTCTCTCTCTCTCTCTCTCTCTCTCTCTCTCTCTCTCTCTCTCTCTCTCTCTCTCTCTCTCTCTCTCTCTCTCTCTCGTCGCTATTCAGAATGTGAATTACAATGTATACCTAGAAATATTTCCGACCGATGAAGAATTTTTCGGTTTAAGCAATGGTCTAACCACCTTTCAACATATATTATTATTACTTCCATTAAGACAACCTCTAAAAACAAGTATGGAGAGGTGAATGGGCTTCATGCATTTTATGCTTATGAATGAAATGTTAACTTAAGAAAATAATTAAAAAGCAGAAAATTAGTGACAATGTCGATGAAAGCACTATTGAAATAGAAAAACTCAACATTACCTCAAGAAAATATAATACTAAAAACAACAATAACAACAACAACAACAACAACAACAACAACAACAACAACTCCAATAACAAATAATAATAATAATAATAATAATAATAATAATAATAATAATAATAATGATAATAATAATAATAATAACAATAGTAATAATAATGATATTTTAAAGGGAGGCAAACCTATACATGTTATGAATTAACAAAAGTAAGGCATTCGATATGGTCCCTCATTAATTGTTTAAAGACTATTTAGGATATATGGAGTGACAAACTATCTAGTAAGCTTGCCTACTAACACTACAGTATGAACTGGGAAGCTACCTTTACAACATCAAGAATCCCATAGGCAGAAATAACCAAAGAAGAGGAATTTTCCCAATAGGTTCACTATTACCACTGTTGTTTATAGTTTCAATGATATCTATCACAATGTTCTTCAAGAAAACTGGAAAGGGCTCCTTACTGGGAAGACAGGGCATAGTCATCAGTCACCCATTGTACATTAATTACATGGAGATACATGCAAAGGATCCTAAATGCTTGGACTCCTTTATAAAGACAGTATTGATCCTAACTGAAGGTATTGGAAAAGGTATAGTTGTAAATATAAGGAAAGAGAAACCATTCCAAAGTGATGGAATAAAATTCCGAGTTCAAAGATCTACTAAAGATATCGGAGAGACAGGCTATAAATATTTGAACGTGGACAATATTCAAACACCAGGAGTTGATAGAAAGCATTAGGACGAAATACTACTTAATTGTTATGCAATATTGAGGCCCAAGCTCAATATTGGAAGCAATGTGGAGGCCTTCATTATGGGCTGTGCAGGTACTAAGATATGGGGGGAAAATATTAAACTAGACAAGTGAAGATCCTGAGAGCATGGAAAAACAAGAATGAATGAATGATTTAAAGTTTTCAGGCATCCTGAAATCTAAGGTCATTGACGCCGGTGGAAAAACAAGAAAACTAATAACTATCAAGAGAGCATTACACCCAATAACAAATGTTACATGCCTCTACTTGCTGAGAAGAAATGGTGAAAGAAGAATGCAAAATGTGGAGGATGTCTTAACATCTAGAAAAGAACACTTGGACAGTACCTTAAGCACAGTGACGATGAATAGTTGACGGAGGCTTTAAATGAAAAATTGTTCTCTATTGACAAGAATCCTTACTTGCATAATGAAAGGACCAAAAGAAAAAGGAAATAGACTTGGGAAACAGGCAGCTTCATAACCTGTACCAGAGGCAAACTTAGGGTGTAGTTGTAGATGGTAGCAGGCAATGGATGACAAGGGGGAAGTTCAAAGGCGCAGAAAATATGTTGATGGCAAGACATGACCAGGTTATACGTGCATGATATGCAAACAAATAAATTTGATGGTTAAATACGATATAACCTATGAACCACAAAAGTAAGCATAACATGGAGACTATCAACTATATAATAAATGAATGCCCAGCATTAGTAAAAAAAAAAAAAAAAAAAAAAACATTAAAAGGCATATTACTGTCGCTAAGGCCTTACTCTGGAAGATCTGCTAAGAATGTAACTTTTCGTGTATGGAGAAGTGGTAGACACATTAAAAAAAAAAAATAAAAGAAAAGAAAAGCTTGAAAATGAAAAAGAAAAAAAAAACACAATCTACTTTGTTACTAAATTGTAAGACCTGATTATATGATATACTGTAGATCTGATTCAATATATTTAATGGAACATTGTTGATGAAAAAAAAAAATAAGTTTGATTTCAAGTCCTAATATCATATAATCGTTCGCAATAGTAACCAGTTTATTTTCTAAGCAAAACACATGTGAGTACATAATATGAATAAGAGGTGTCAAAAAATTTACCTTGAGGAACACCAAAGATTGCATATTTATAGGACAATGTCACAATAGTGTCATTGTTTATTTGAAGTGTCACAATTAAGTATAGATAAATGATCCCTCAACTCTTATTTGTCGGAGTTTGAAGTTTAAGATTCTATGAATAATAGTCAGTCATATGAACTTGCTGACCAGGATATAGAGATATAGACATTTAGATCTTTAGATGATAGAAATTGCACTAATTTGTAAGGCATGAATATCAACCCTACCATTCAGCTACCTATTTGACCTTACCATTTATCCAAACGGTGCAAATGGAATTCCCTTGTAGCGAACTTCAAATAATAGGTAGCTCGGGAGCGGGCTTTACTGAAACAAATGAGGATGTATCATGGTACAGGCCCTTCAAAACCTTAATCAAGTAGAATATTCTTAATTTTACGAAACTAAATTAATGATGATAACAATATTTACTGATTCTGGCGGTGCACTGAAAAAAAAATATATATAAACAACTAAAGTTAATTTGCCTTCTCTACTAAGCTTGTACAGCTCACGACAGGAAACTACGAGAAGGGAAAATTAACAGGAAAATATACTTTTGTATATCCTCAAGCAAGGAAACAATAAAATGTGAGAATGGAAGAAGACAATGATGCCGAGGATATGTCACTATCTAGAAAAAAAGGTGGGGGGAGAGAATGAAGGTTTCTTTTCCTTTTCAAAGAGGCTTCTAATAGAGTTTTTTAGGTAAGTAAACTATTTTTTTTTTCGACCCTCACCATGTGAGCAAAATAGTTACTCCCTGAAGTGACCAAAAGACAGTACGAGCTAACCTTGATACAAACAAAAGCTTTAGTGAATCAAGTTTTGATTACATGCAAGAGGAAACAAGAGAACATGTGAAGAATAACCCAGATTATTCGGTGAATGTGTAGGAAAACAAAAAAGCCTTTACCTAGAAAGAGATGCATCAGACTATTAAGCTAATCTTTGAGGGTCATAAGGAGTTACCAAGTAAGACAGGTCTGCCTTCATAATAATGAAGTTGATAGAAATCAAATCAAACTTTTATTTAGGTCATTGTTTGGTTAAGAAACTAGGTCAAACTCAGGTATGCAATATTTTCAGCTTGCTCACCCAATAGATCTTGGGCTGATTCCCAAAATTAAGAAGATATATACTTAGTAGGTTATTGTGTTGTTTAAAAAAAAAAAAAACATTATTTTTTTTAGTAAAAAATAAACACACAAATATGCATGTCATATAAACTGCGTCTTCGTCACTCGTAACCTAATGACCTAAATAATCTAAACAAAAGCTGAAAGTAATGGAAACCTATCAGAATCCAATATCAAATTAGTCTCATTATCCACAATACCAAAGATTCTCCTAACATAGACAGATATTGGCCTCTATAATGATGAGATTTCCCACGAGATCATGTTATCGGAATCTAAGAATATTATTTCGGTCGTATTCCATTTCATTTAAATTACTTTTTTTACATTTCTCTTTTTTCTCCAGCAACCTATCTCATTCCAATACTAGTATCTTTTCATAGGACAATGTCTTTGTTATTCATAATTGGCAAACTGTTCAGAATATGACAAATGGCCCATTAACTTGCAAAAAAAAACTATATGATAAATCAAGGATAAGTATAACCAAATAATGATAAATTAGCTCAACATATGAAATAACATTAAAAACTAATTCATCACAGACTTTCTGAAATTAGATTTGACGATACCATACTTTATTCTTTCTATACTGAACACTGTTGGCAACGTTAGATAAATGAAACTTTAGTTGTAATGTTCTGAGATTCAGGTTGTTTTGTTTGAGAGATATTCGTGTATACTGATGTTAATCAGATTCACATGGATTTATGCCTTTGACTTCCACTGCCTTTATTGGGGATCAATTCAGATTAACTGTTTGATTAGCATTTGAAAAGCGTAGCTCGATGATTAGCAGCCAAAACGAATCTTTAAACTGGCTGGTATGGTCGTATACGTTTCATACAGATCACCTTAGATCAGATCACAACCTTAGGTACATATATTCCCAGTTGTACATTTTCACTACTCGGGTTCTTTGGATCCAGGGTTTAGACTTTTAAAGTAATTACCTTAGTTTGAGGTAATTTTCATGGTTTCAAGGTAATTCTAGGGTAATTTTGGTTTTACTAGCTTATAATTAAAGGAAATTTGAAAAAGTTTTAAGGTAATCTAAAGTAAAAAGCAGTAGCATTTAAGGTAATGGCCACATGGCATATGCTCGAGTTTAAACCCTGCTTGGATCTGAGAAAATAGCCAGTACTATGCAATATATGTTGTAATCGTCTTTGAGATTGAATAATAAAATGATGTCACAATATCAATAATACTATTTATCCTTCATCCTCAATTTTAGAGGTACACAGGAATCTATAAAAATGCCAAGGGGTACAAAAGAACAGAGTACTTGGGAACCCCGTCCCTAAATACTTCCTATTTGTGCGTAAAACTTATTTCAGGGTGAATGGGAAACAGAGGAAAATTGCAAATTGGGTATTTCCCTCATCTTAACCATCGAAAACGAGACGACTGCACTTACAACCAATAGTTAATGCGTTTTGATCGGCAAAATGATATCAGAGGAAATTTTAAATGCTTCTTTGAGCTTTTCTAACGGACTTTCTCAATGGACGATTTCAGTAGTCAATGACGGGAAATGCGAGTATATCCCTTTTCCGAAAAGATCAGTCATTTGGGATGGGTAACGAATACAATATAATTATTTTAGAATTTGTTTCTACAAAAGTATTAAAAATGCAGGTACAATCCAGAGCGCTGGTCATAGCAGATAAAGAAGATTTCGAACACGTCATCATGGAAAGCATTACCGGTTCCTTTAAATAAACTTAAGGAAATACATAGGATTCCTGAAATAGGTGGTTAGAAGATTCTTCCTTGAACCCGTTCACTTCCGAAATTTGACTTACTTCAATTTCCTCTGTGCTGAAACATCAAATTTTCTTCTGTAAATAAGGCATACAATTTTCACTAAAGTATTCTATTAAAACCTTTTATTTTTTCTTAGCAAAGCTCATCTGAGTTTATTTGCATTGGAAAAATTATCATTCTGCGTCATTTAATATCAAATAAACCAGATAATATTCAAGAAAAAACTTTCAATTCACAAGATAACTCCTCTCTTCCAGGCATCACAAACTTATAACCAGCACTCCTTGATTCACAAAAGAATAAAAAAAAGAAAAAATTGAATGTACGACTCGACGATAACGTATTCCTAAACACGCAATGGGATCCGTAAACATGCTAATGAATATGCAAACACTCTGACAGAAATGTAAAGACACATTCAGAACCAATTAGGCACGCGCCCAGGGGAACTTAAGATGGACAGATTTTTATTCTCAAGACGGGAAATACTGGAATACAGAAGTACCTTGTTTAATACATAAGTGAACTAATATATATATATATATATATATATATATATATATATATATATATATATATATATATATATATATATATATATATATATATACATATACATATACATACACACACACACATATATATATATATATATATATATATATATATATATATATATATATATATATATATATATATATTTCTTATACACACATTATATATATATATATATATATATATATATATATATATATATATATATATATATATATATATACTTGTAAACAAAGATGGATATATATAATTAATATTATTACTAGCTAACCTACGAACCAAGTTGGAAAAGCAGGATTATATATGGCAAACGGCTCCAACAGGGAAAAAGAGCCTAGTGAGGAAAAGAAATAAGGAAATATTGGAACTATATGAAAAGTAATCAATGAAGAGTATCTTAATATCAGTAACAACGTTAAAGTACATATATCATATATAAACTATAAAGACCGACTCATGTCAGCCTTGTACCGCCCTTGTGTCACACGATCGTACGTAATAACGACATTTCTCTTTTTTGTATATATTATTATTATTATTATTATTATTATTATTACTTGCTCAGCTGCAACCCTAGTTGGAAAAGCAGGATGCTATATGCCCGGGGCCCCCAACAGGGAAAATAGCCCAGTAAGGCCCCTTTCCTTCTCTCCACCGATGCCAGCGATGTCATTATTGGTGCAGGACTCGAACTGGTGATCAACGGCTCACCCCACCCATCGGCCTTCTTCAGCAGAAAACTGGTCAAGGCAGAATCGGGTTATTCTACCTTCGATTACGAATTGCTGCCAGTGCACTTGGCTGTCCGTCACTTTCACCATTTCTTAGAAGTTACGCCCTTCGTCATTCGCACAGACCACATGCCTCTGGTACACACCTTCACTTGACAGTCTGACGCCTGGTCCACCAGTCAACGCCGACATCTCTCCGCCCTGGCTGAATACAATTGCACCCTTCAGCACATCCCTGGGAAAATAAATCCCATTGCTGATGCCCTGTCAAGAAACACGTTGGCTGCCGTTCAACTCGGATTTTTTTTACAACACATTGGCTGAAGCCCAATGACAGTATCCAAAGTATCAAACATGTAGTACATCCTGCACATCCCTCCTTTGGGAAGACGTCCTCCTCGACGACTCCAACACTACCCTCCTCTGTGACGTCAGTACTGGTACACTGCGGTCGTGGATTCCTGCTCCCATGCGCAAACATGTGTTTGATTTCATTCACGGCCTTTCACATCCCTTGCACCATTCTACTGCACAGCTGCTGAAGA
>NC_090732.1:151860845-151863345 GCF_036898095.1 Palaemon carinicauda
ATATATATATATACAATGCACATATAAATACATTTTTATATACATACACATTATATATACATGCATATATATAGATATATACGTATATATATATATATATATATATATATATATATATATATATATATATATATATATATATATATATATATATATATATATATATATATATATATATATATATATATCATCAGACTTAGTACTATTGACCCGATACACAAATAAAAAGTCAAGATAAGGCATAGTTATTAGCACAGTTGAAGGGTTTTACTCAATATAAACAAGATACTACTAACTTTACAAACAACAAATAAAAACAAGATACAACTAACTCCAAAAAAAATAAAAACAAAAAGACAAAATCCATGAAATCGAGGAATCTTCTTAATCACACTCCCCTTTGCTTTCCCACTCCGCACTAATTTCCCTTTGACAAGGGAAATAACTTTTGTGAAATAGCAGATTCAAGTGAGGCTCTAGGACAAAGAAAGCCCTTTAGTATGCAAATGGCTTGGGATATTTTGCATCTGGCGAAAATACCCCGGGTTTGATCTCCTTAAGTATAAAGGCGAATTTCCTAGAATTTTTAGGATGCAAACCTGTTCCAGCAAAACCCTAAACTAAAGGGTGAGATCAAAAGTATGTTTGTGGGGCCAACATTTACATCACAGCATTGCATTTTGCATGTGAATGTGCCTGAGAATAAATCTTGTACAAGTTCAAACTACTAATTCTCTCTCTCTCTCTCTCTCTCTCTCTCTCTCTCTCTCTCTCTCTCTCTCCTCTCCTCTCTCTCTCTCTCTCCTCTCTCTCTCTCTCTCTCTCTCTCTTGTTTTTTACGGTAATGCTAAGCAAAGTTTATACCGAGCGAATAAGAAAGTGACTATTAAATCATGAAGAGAGAGAGACATTTGTAGCACACAGCATAAATGTGGATTGTAAAATGAGTTAATCCTTTGCATATAAACGAAATAGTGTTAAAAATATTGACTATAATATGGTATAGGTTTTCTTTCATACCTAAGACCAGAAAATATTCTTTGAAAAATAGATAAATAACTGAAATATAAGTTTATAATCGAATCACCTCATAAGATTGTGTGGTTTATGTGCAATGCCTTGATATATTGGATATGGACTCATATACTATCTTATTGCCAAGAAATACTAAAATATAAAACAACGGTGACCATCTTAATGCAGCAATGGGATGCATAAGATTCATGGGAATTAAAGAGTGGACAAACTTCATTGATATTTGTCCTGTACTTTATTATTATTATTATTATTATTATTATTATTATTATTATTATTATTATTATTATTAGCTAAGCTGAAACCATTAGTTGGAAAAGCAGGATGCTATAAGCCCAAGGGTTCCAACAGAGAACAATAGCCCAGTGAGAAAAGGAAGCAAAAAAATATATAACCTACAAGAAAAGGAATGAACAAATAAAATAAATCATCCTAAGAACAGTAACAACAACAACAACAACAAAACAGAAAAATCTTTTATAAACTATTAAAACTGCAAAAAGAAAGAGGAAGAGAAATAAGATACAACAGTGTGTACACGTAAACCCTCAAGCAAGAGGGTACACATCATAGGTTCAGGAACATACTATAAACTGTCCAATGTAACGCAAATGATGGCTTGTTAAAACCTTGGAAATGTCAAAACAAACTGATTAATTTAATGGAATAGGCTGCGGGTTGAAATTATTTTTTGCATGATTTGTATGTGGAATAGACATCATTCGACAACCCATGGAATAGGTTGCAAATGACAAAATCTGGAATGGGAATCATTTGATGATCTATTGGTAGCACCTTATGCGTGGAAGGCAGTGCGATAAATATATGTTAACTGTGGAATTAACTGCATATTATAATCTAATAAGCATTTCTTGAGCTTTTTAATGCATATCAGGTAATTGTTTACAACACCACGCTCTCCATTTACTCCAAAATAATGCAATCCTGCAGTTCTCATCTTCTTGCAAAGTAATTATGTGGTTATTTAAATTCTGGGAAAGCAATAATTAGCAAGATAAGTTGAGGAAGGGGGGAGAGGTTATATAAAGGAAATAGCTCGGTTTCGTCACTAAACGACTTGGAACTAACATGTCAACATAGTCAACCAAACAGAATTCGTGATGCCAGCGTACATAAACAGAAGTTCGTGATGCCAGCGTACATTTGATATACTGTATATCTAAAATATACATAATTAAAAATTGATTAATTTCTCAAAAGCGTCCATAAAATATGCAATTTATAAATAGTGACACTTTTGAGTTATCACTCCCTTTTTGATTAAGCATATTTTGAATATACAGTATATCAAATGTACGCTGGCATCACGAATTCTGTTTGGTTGACTATGTTGACGTGTCAGTTCCAAGTCGTTTAGTGAAGAAACCGAGCTATATCCTTTATATAACCCCTTCCCCCGTCTTCAACATATCTTGCTAATTATTGCTTTCCCAGAATTTAAATA
>NC_090732.1:151873345-151875845 GCF_036898095.1 Palaemon carinicauda
ATTGGAGACGATAATATCAATCAATATTTATGATTAAAAATTTGGAAATATAACCAGTTTTATGTCTTATCCTCTACCTACCCTCTCGGGATTCAATGTTACCCATATCCCATTACATCAGACTTGAAACGACCACCTCTCCCCAACCATTCTATTTTGTCCTATTCATATACACATCAAATAAACCGTAATCTTAATAGGAAGTTCTCCGTAAAAAAAAAGGTACTCTTCTTAGCCGTATTTCAGTAGAATAAAAGCGACCGTAATTGTACCATACTAATTTATTATCTTTTAAGGGTTGGTGACCGAAATATCACTCCTTTACGTCAATATATGTTTTTAAAATGGCAAAAATCCTGGAATAAATATTGCCAGAGATTTACCGTTTTTAATGAAAATTTCTAACAGTGTACAAGGCCTAAAACCCAACAGGAATGCTATAACGAAACTAAAATAATAATCCAGATGAAACTATGCAATACCAGATAAACTTTTTCCCCGTACTCCAAAAGTACCGGATATTGTTTTGAAAAATACTCCGAATTCCCCAACGGAAACCAAGGAAGGAACAATTGAAGTGATTCACTGTTTAATATGACCGGATATAAAGGTTATTTTTTACCTCCCACGACCAAAGGAATATTGCTCCGAAGAGAGAGTTTTTCCCGCGATATGTGTGTGTGCGCGTCTGTGAGACCCTAAAGTGGTACAGTGTGTTACTGCTTCGCTTTCCTGTCAAATGTGGTCTGCTTATAACCTTTAATTTATTCTAGTAGAGTAAACCATCGTAGTCTATCCAGTCTCTAGGCTTTCTAATGAACAAAAGATACAATTTGTATATCAAGTATTACTAACAGGTTCGCCATGTAAAATGCTTTCATTGCTTACAATAATACTGATAGAAACATAAAGGCCTAACCATTTCATATTATAGTTGTGTAACAATGTTGACAATGTTGACTTCCCTTGCACTTTGTTGACCAAGTACCGCTCTCACACACAAAGCATAATAAGCCGGTTCAAGAGCCAATGGATCACAATGCTTTCAGGAATCCAATAATAAGGTAATTATTATTAACCAAAAACATAATCCTCGTGTCTACATTTACTTCCTTTATTGCTGGTGTAGTTTACATTGGAAATCGTATTGATATAACCAGATGTTTATCTTCCCCATTGTTGGATTTTTGTGTTACACTAGTCTTTGGTGAGTTACTCTACTGAGTTTGATATGAATTTATGTAAAATTCTAATGAAAAGTTGACTCAGTGTCTGTAACAGCCTCCTGCTCAAAGACAACGAAAAAAATAGAAAATAATATAAAAATGAAAATGATGTGGAGCGATTAAAGTACTATTAATAGAAACTGATAAATAGTTAGTCAAGATTATCCGTAATCTTTATTTCGCAGAAACAAAGAAATTTTAAATTTCAAGACTTGATTTGAAATAAATTACTATTTACAAAGCAAATAATGAATAAATTTGTTATTAGTGATATTTAGAAATCACGCTATATTTTCAGACGATTATCATGGTCATATGATTTACGTTTCTTTGGAAAATTGAAATGTTATCGTCAATATTTGGCCACCCTGTCATGACTACAATCAATCAAAAGATATTAACAGAAATTGGAATTTGACAGATGCTTCCTTGAATGCGGTTCACATTAAAGGCAAGTCTTTCATGGTAACTATTTTTACAAAATAAATGCATGGTCATGCTCATGCTCATTCTGAATATTAAAAGCAATAACTACAGTTTAAAAATATCAAGAGAGAATTCAGCCATTTATAATTGCATTGAATGTATTAGTTACTTTGTGTTGTGTCCCATCACAATAGCTCGTGAAAATTTCTTACCAAATGGGATTACAGAGACTTGAAGGTCGTAAACAAACAAATATATTCTTACTAAATATATTCAGCTAATTCCCAGGTACCTAAAACATTGCACGAGTTACGGAAGTCTCTCTCTCTCTCTCTCTCTCTCTCTCTCTCTCTCTCTCTCTCTCTCTCTCTTTATATGTATATATATATATATATATATATATATATATATATATATATATATATATATATGTGTGTGTGTGTGTATATATTTATACATATATATATATATATATATATATATATATATATATATATATATATATATATATATGTATATATATATATATATATATATATATATATATATATATATATATATATATATATATATATATATATATATATATATATATATATATATTATTATTATTATTATTACTATCCAAGCTACAACCCTAGTTGGAAAAGCAAGATGCTATAAGCCCAGGGGCTCCAACAGGGAAAAATAGCTCAGTGAGGAAAGGAAATAAGGAAATAAATAAATGAAGAGAACATATTAACAATAAATCATTCTAAAATAAGAAACAACGTCAAAACAGACATGTCATATAATAAACTATCAACAACATAAAAAACAAATATGTCATAAATAAACTATAAAAAGAC
>NC_090732.1:151888345-151893345 GCF_036898095.1 Palaemon carinicauda
ATAATGACAATGTAAGTGCATCAATAATCAATTAGGGGTTCTTTCTATACCTAAATACAATCGGGTGGACTGGAAAAGGGTTCATTATGATATGACTATCTACTTCCAATATCTGAAAACAATGTCCATCAATAATATCGAGGAATTTGATGCCCGGAAATTACTTACCTGACATGGCACTGTAATTTCCTTAGAGATTTGATGATAATTAGATTACATACATGCTCCGAAAATCTGCGTAATTATAATATTAGATTCTCGCGCAACTTCTTATCTTGAAATTATGGTCTTTGAAAAAATGTTTTCTTTTTAAAAAAAGGGATGTCTTTCCGTAAATTAATTTTTTAACATGTCTAATATTCTTGTTCTTTCTATATCTTTTTTTTTTTTCATTGAAATTTTATTTTAGAAAATTGGCCTCCTTTTCTCAATCTGTTCATTTTCGATATTTCTTCCATTGAAAGGGTAAATCCCGGGAAAAAAATTAATGTTTATTCCTTTTTTTAATCTTTCACCTCTTTACATTCAGGTTTTACTCATTTATACATGGAATTGCTACTTCCTTCCCTGTCAATCTTTTCAGAACAACAATGTCTAAGAGTTGAAACCATCCCTTGTAAATGGATTGCGTTGAAACCTTCCCGGGAAAAAAAAATTATAGTTTGAAACCTTCCTTTTAAGGGATAGAGTTTAAAACTTCTCTTGAAAAGAGGTCAGGTCAAACTTCCACTGAAAATAGGTAACACCCCAAATGTCCATGGAAAAGCGATTACGTTAGTCAGCTATCAGACGGCAAATACAAAGTTGATATATTCCTTGAAAATTTTCTAAACATATTCAAAATTATAGTAAGGTTGCTTCTCATTTTTCAATTTTTTAATTATGACCTGAACTCATATCTTATATCTTGCCTAAGCTCAATCCTCTTTTATAGCATTCATTTCTTTTACGCATATGATCTAAGAACATCTTATGTCTTACTTATAAACTTCCAAACTATACTACAGATGTCTCTCTTCTTCCAATCATGACTGTTCAAACACTACCTGAAATCCGAGTAACCTCTATTTCAGAGAAGATTGTTTCCTGACCGCTACAATCGAGAACCTTTTCCCTTGGGTAAAAATGAGCCTCGTAGCATATTCATGGCCCATTCGTTTAAAGTACGATCACACGCATTACACTATTGCCTGTAGCGGTGAAACAGTTATCGTTAAAGATTTAACCCCTCGTTCTGTGCCAGTCTATTTACAAAATCCCATTGATATTGGTGTGATAATCGAGTTTAAATATCTGCTTTATGATGTTATTGGGAGTATGTCTTATGTGGCATTTTAAATCTTGCAGCCATTATAATTTGCAAGAGGTGAGAACCACTTGAAATGAAGTCAAGAGCTGTCAACCTCCTATTACGTCTCGAATTCTAAAATCGAAACAGAGGACGTGAATATGTATAAAGACGCCTTACATCAGTAATTTGAGGAATTGAATTATGAGGGAATTAAAAACTAAAGAGAAATAGATTGCAGAGATTTCTAAATTATTTGAAATACAACTTTATTAATATTTCAAAATTAGGAGGGTTATAATTTAAGTGGTGAATATTAAACTATATACATACGGCTTCTTACTACTAGCATACTGAATTATTAACAATATATATATATATATATATATATATATATATATATATATATATATATATATACATATACACACACACACACATATATATATATATATATATATATATATATATATATATATATATATATATATATATATATATATGCGTTTGTGTGTGTGTGTGGATACAAGAGCAAAATAAAGTAGAGGATATTCTATCAACATGTAAGAAAAAGGAACGGATATGGGCAGGACATATGATAAGAATGGCAGATAATAGATAGACATTAAAAATAACGAAATAAGTCTCAAGAGACTGCAAAAGAATCATGGGAAGGAAGAGAAGACGATGGATTGACAAGATAAGGAAATTTTTGCTTTTGGACTTGCGTATAAACTGACAGGAGTGGAAGGATACGTCTAAGGTCTCTGTCCTGCAGTAACTAGTTACCGCTGATGATGATGATGATATAATATATACATATATATATATATATATATATATATATATATATATATATATATATGTGTGTGTGTGTGTGTGTGTGTGTGTGTGTGTGTGTGTATGTATGTGTCTATATAAGGATTTTGGGCATGACGTCTGAAGTTTACATTTACTATGAGATTCAGGGCCTCTGTAACACGGTTTTTTCGCATTAATTCTTTTTCTATGAATTTCATAAATATAACGCTTCTTCAGAATGCACATTATATCTACACATAAATTTTGACTATATTCTGCATTACGTAGGTTGAATAAATTTGGTACTTGTAATGTAAAAGTAACGTTTTTTGAAGACGGGCCAACTTATTCAGAGAAAAGGTTTCAAACGCACTCGTTACGTAACTTATGACGGCATTTTTTTCCTCTTTCTCGATCGATGACTGGCTATACGTAACGAAGGTTATACCTCTGCCAATAATGACACAAAAGTTTAAATAAAATCAAAGCAGTACACCTTTTTGAACTCTGAAACCTCTCCACTGATAATTGTCATAATGAACAAACCAACAAAATATGTTAATGAATACAAAAACACTTCGATTATTAGTCTAACTCCCAAAATAAGTTTCCTAAGAAATTACAGTCTACTTTATAGGTCACAATCAAATTGACAAGGTGTAGGGAATAGTTGGTAATTTTCAAAAACGTAGTAGACAAGCTTGATTTGATAACTGCTATATCCAATGTCAAGCAATTTTTATTTATTGTCTATCTACCTACCTATTTACTGTAAAAAAAAAAAAAAAAGGAAAAAAAAAATAGCCGGTACCGTATTTTGGCTTTAAACCTTCACCAATAATTATCGTCAGAATGATGACTTCATGAGGCTCCACCCACTTTGGCCTCGTTATAATTCAGGATAACACTGAAGGCTATCATGGGCATTGTTGGATCAGAAAATTTAAATTCTGGCTATAAAAACTCATTTCTCGAGCAGTTGTAAGAAGAAATGATCCTCAAGGATCCCAGCAGTTGGCCTAAACGTTTAATTCATGTATACAGTACTACTGTTGCGGCACTACTGCTACAGTAGTATTACTACGCTAGCACAGATACCCCACCCACATTTATGTATCGTTCCGCCATTCATAATGTTTTTGTAATGTTTTTTCACTATGCAATAAGCCATGGCCTCCTCAGAAATTAAGTTTAACATTAGATGATAGGTTATTTCATTAAGCTGACAAATCATGGCAACTGGGTAGGTTATTGCCGATGTTGAAGCTAAAGATAAAGTATGGTATCATTCCTTCATTGCATTATCATCTTTACTACTATTTGTTTTGCTACATGTAGTAATTATTTTAAAGGATAAATGAATTATGTTCACTTTACTTCTATAAATTCCCATTAGATGTACAAATAAAACTTCTAAAACTATTCATGATTTATTTACAAAATGCAGTCATGGCCAAAACATAGCCAACACGGTCGTACGGCCTAAGAAGAAGAAAAAAAATTATATCGGATGATCAGTTGGTCTGATGGAGAGTTTAGCACAAAATTCTTATTTTAACAAAAATAGTTATATAAAGACTGTCTACATACAATCTCTCTCTTTCTCTCTCTCTCTCTTGGTGGCATAGTGAATAGTTAATGGAAATGTTCAAAAGCCTGAATGACATTACAAGTATTAAATTCATGTTACGCTAAATACAAATCAGATCATAAACATTGGATTTAAACTAGAAACTGAATAATTACCTATTCAGGCTATAGTAAATATGGCCACGGGCTTTCTCTTGACTGTATAAAGTTGCAAGTCGTAAGACAAATACAGTTTTGCAACCACGGGGGCAATTCCAAATCCTGTTAACCATTCTTGACTGTTATGGGTTTCAGAGCCAATGGAACAAGGTGAATGGGTGTCTGGTGGATGGGCGGGGCAACATTTTGTCAAAAGGTGTTTACATTGCTTACGTAATGAATGTTTTCGACTCTTGGCTCGTTATCACTGGCCATGGCGTCGGCTAGATCATTTTTACTCAATAAAAATTAAAACTATCGGGTTAGGTTATTGATAATGCTGAAAAAATTTGTGTGTGGTTGTAAAATATACATATGTCAACTTTCAGCTACATCCGATGCATTGATAAGGAGCAAAGTCCAAAAAACCGTGTTACAGAGGCCATGAATCTCATAGTAGTACATCATGTCATACTAACGTCTAAAAATCGAAGACTACATCTCTCCGGACAAATTGAGCTGAGGTTAGGTTTCAGGACAAGACGAATACTGTATTTATCTCTTCATTACAGGATTATTCCTCAGGACCATATTGTTTAATCGATGGAATTACACTTCAATATAAAGATTTAGTCCAGAGAGACGTTGTTTTTCTTTTTATATCAGAGAAATAAGAGAAATAAGGAATAGCATGGATGGCCTACAGTAAAGAAACATCATTATTGAAGAGAAAATGCTAGAGCACTTAGACCACAACTTCTCAAGAAGGAATGGAGTGTGAGATTTATATAAGTTTACATATCTACAGTGTTAAAATTATGCCGTAAAAACGGTCAAAACCCTAGAATATATTTTACCCTGTATTTACCGTTTTAAAAAAGGATATATTGACCTTAAGGAGTGATATTACGGTCACCAACCCGTAAAAAATAAAGTAGGGTAAAAATCACGGTCGCTTGTATTTTACTGAAATACAGCTGAGAGAAGTATATTTTTTCGGAGGATTTACGATTAGAATTAGTTTTTTAACGGTGTAGTTATTCGGAAAGGGGCGGAAATCCACTCACCTCACCTTGCCTTAGACAAACTATGAAGGCTTTGAAGGACATTAAGCTTCGTCGAAGAGGGGGAGAAGCTTGAAATTGGTCATGAAATCCTCTGAAGCCTTGCATTAAATCATTCA
>NC_090732.1:151918345-151928345 GCF_036898095.1 Palaemon carinicauda
ATATATATATATATATATATATATATATATATATATATATATATATATATATATATATATATGTTTTTGTCTGTGTGTGCGTGTGTCTGTGTGCATGTGTCTGTGTGTGTGCATGCATGTGTCTGTGTGTGTGCGTGCGTGTGCCTATGTCTGTGTGTGAGTGAATTTTCCCACTTGTGTTCTCGTCTATCATCTTTATGGAGATACAAAGAAGTGTGTATATGGCCGACTTTAGTTTTTCTTTCTTAAGTCAGCTCCATCATCTGAACGCACTTTTTTTTGTGTTTCTAGGCTATTATATAGGTTTCTCATTTTTCAAAACACGTATTGCAAAAATCACCTTTTTTCCTCCATTCTTAAAATCAAAATACGATGTGTTGAGGGCTACCGTTCGCGCTAGCTTGGAAACAGTACTTGAAGCGAAATAAATGTTAAATACATTTTAATTCCGCTATGAGATTCTATACGTTCACGACAGTTAAAAAATGAATGTCAATTATTACTCATAGATTTTACATGTTGAAAAGCTTTGGACTGGGCAACAAGGAGCATGGATTACAATGAAACCTGTAAGATGATACAGTTAAAGTAATTAGATGTGAATTTTCAATGACAGTATCACTAGAGGGTTTCATTGCTTTTTTGAAACGTTGTTTATTTAGAGAGGATATCATATTGGGAGGTATTCATAAAAATGAAAGATATCCTTGTAAGCATAAGGTAGAAGTACAAGGAATTCTCTGAAGCAAAAGGTAGAAGTATAAGCAAATCTTTCTTTCCATATTCATAATGATTACCTTTTACTTGCGAGGATATCCTCCAAGCAGAAGTAAAAGGTTGACTCGTGTTTCGGGCGCGCTTAGTTACATCCTGGAACTTGTAAGATTTCATTTGTGCTGTTAAGATAAGAAAGAGTTTAGTATTTATAATACGTACTTAATGCCCTATTTTTACTTGTATTTAATTAAGTTTACGCATCAGAAAGAACACAGACTCCACCGCGCCTTCCCCAAAGCCTCGCTGGCGACATCTATCCCCCACCCCTTGTATTAGAAGTTCTTTGACCTCTTTTTAGCTCCCACACCCCTTGCATTGGAAGTTCTTTGACCTCTTTTTAGCTCCCACACCCCTTGCATTAGAAGTTCTTTGACCTCTTTTTAGCCCCCACAACCCTTGCATTAGAAGTTCTTTGACCTCTTTTAAGCTCCCACACCTCTAGCATTAGAGGTTCATTGACCTCTTTTTAGCTCCCACACCTCTAGCATTAGAGGTTCATTGACCTCTTTTTAGCTCCCACACCTCTAGCATTAGAGGTTCTTTGACCTCTTTTTAGCTCCCACACCTCTAGCATTAGAAGTTCTTTGACCTCTTTTAAGCTCCCACACCTCTAGCATTAGAAGTTCTTTGACCTCTTTTTAGCTCCCACACTTCTAGCATTACAAGTTCTTTGACTTCTTTCTAGCTCCCACACCTCTAGCATTAGAAGTTCTTTGACCTCTTTTCAGCTCCCTGACCTTAAGCATTAGAAGTTCTTTGACCTCTCTTTATAGCTCCCACACCTCTAACATTAGAAGTTCTTTGACCTTTCTCTTTAGCTCCCACACTTCTAGCATTAGAAGTTCTTTGACATATATTTCTAAGTTCCATACTTTTAGCATTAGAGGGTCTTCGATCTATATTTTGAGGTGCCTTACTTCAAGCATTAGAGGCTCTCTATTTTTAGGTGTCTTACCTCTGGCATTAGAGGCTCCTCTTCGCTGTTCTCTCCTGTCTTCTAGTTTTCAAGATCTTCTTTCATTAGATTATCTGTTTCTTTCGAGATTTCATTGTCTCTTTTCCTTAGTTCGTCAATGTCCTTCTAGATTTCAAAAGAGATTTCAGTGCCGCAAGTCCTCACTTCATCAGATTCCTCAGGGAAATCGAAGGCATTTATTCTTTACCTATCTGGACAATGAGTAAAGAGATGAATACTATCGATTTCTCCGCATACACTATCATGCCAAAGTAAATGACGAGCAACATGATATATTTACCAATGTCGTCTAGATATGTCCTTACTTCAATGGCAAATTTTGGGACAATCCTTTTGAAGAACTACACGTCACTCACCGTTCAGTTGAACCATTCTGCCTCCATCCTCATTCCCCTCAATTCGTTTTTGCACCGATACAAAGCCTCGTACTTTCTCCAAGAGTCTCCTTTAATAAGAAATCGTCGCAAAAGCCCAAGCAAAGGACCCTTCAAGGCGCACACATTATGATCTTCAAAGCTCAGCTGCCAACGGAAGATCCCGTGTCTTTCTATAAGTCGGGCGATATAAAACGAACGATCGGCAACTTCGGCAGCAACCAAAACCATCTGCAGTTGATGGTGTCCCGAAGACGTAACACATAATTCTTACCGGCAGCTTCCTATTCCGCCAGAACGCGATCTCTGTGAGTTAAGTGAAATCCTTCTTCCAGTCATCAACTCATTTCCTCTTACTCCTATTGACGTGCAATTCCTTGGTTAGATTTCGCCAGCTACATACAGATCATGTGAGGTGTTGCAGGCTACGTTTGAAAAAAAGGAAGATCAGGTCTTCAGAAGTCATTTGAAGCTCGGGGAGGAGTTGTTCAGGACAGCTCCTGGAAATTTCAGTTCTAGAGTCATTCAGAAATCCTTGTTAAGTATACGGCTATGTCCTTTGAAGACTTTTGGAAATTCGGGAAAGTTTTCTTCGAAACCGTTCTGAGATTCCGTTCTGGAGGCATTCAGAATTCCATGCTAAGTCTATGACTATTTCTTCTGAAGCCATTTGGAAATCCGAGAAAGTTTTCTTCCGATACCGTTCTGAGATTCCGTTCTGGAGGCATTCAGAATTCCATGCTAAGTCTATGACTATTTCTTCTGAAGCCATTTGGAAATCCGAGAAGATTTTCTTCCGAATTCTTTTAGGACTCGCGAAAAATTCCATTCTTGTTTTATAACAACAACAGCAATAATAATAATAATAATAATAATAATAATAATAATAATAATAATAATAATAATAATAATAATAATAATAATAATAATAATAATAATAATAATAAACTACGTGATTTTATTTATGGATTTGAGTTGAAAGTTTTGAAGACGCTAAACGCTCAACTTAGCAGTATGAAGGAAACTTTAAGATACCCGGACGAAGGGCGAAGTGTAATTGAGGTTTAAAGCAAACCGAATTGAAATAGTTGATTTCAGATAAATGATTTCAGGTTTCGGATTTAGAACAATCTATTTCTGGTACAAATCGATATATATATATATATATATATATATATATATATATATATATATATATATATATATATATATATATATATATATGTATATATATATATATATATATATATATATATATATATATATATATATATATATATATAGTTTATATGTGTGTATATACATGCATGTACTGTATATAAGCTTTTGCAGTATATGAATATTCTGTGTATATATGTATATTTATACGATGTATATATATACGTATATATACACAGACATATATATACATATATATATATATATATATATATATATATATATATATATATATATATATATATAAACTATATTTATATATTATATGAATACAGTATATTTGCATGTACTGTACACACACACACATACACACACACACACACACACACACACACACATATATATATATATATATATATATATATATATATATATATATATATATATATATATATATATATATATATATAGATACATACATACATACATAGATATATACTGTTTGTACATACATACATCCCTAAATACAGCAGCCTTCGTATTCTCCCAACTGTTTATACATGCAAAAGCAAATGTAAAATGCATATCACCAAGTTATGGCTTAACCTTGACATTTCATCGAGATTCCAGGTGTGGACAAGATATCTGTCCGCAAGCCACAGTACATTTTGTTCTTCAAAACGGAATAACATCTTGAAATCACGATCAAGTGTGGGTAAAAGGGGCATGTATTGTTTAACATGCCTCACATCCACAAATTCTGTCATCGTGCTGAGAATCGGACAGAACAACCTTTCTCTTCGAACTGCAGTCTGCTACTGACCAGACTCAGCCTTTTCGAAGCATATGCTCTTTATATGAAGTAAAGGAAATTCTTTATGTATAACAATTTACTTTTTTGTGATTATAAGGGTATGCTTTTGCTCTAAAAGTAGAAGCTTTTGCTTGAAATGTTTATGACTACAAGTAGAAGGATTTCTTTCATATTTTGCAAGTATAAGCATATCCTTTTCTTAATATACATATACATATCTTCCTCATTATTCTAGTTAATGACCATTTAGCCATGTTACTTTTGAAATATTAGCTCCTCTTGAACAAGAGTAACAAAAATAATATTATCGTCAACAATAACACAGCAATAATAATAATAATAATAATAATAATAATAATAATAATAATAATAATAATAATAATAATAATAATAATAATAATAATAATAATAGAAAATATGGTAATAATAATAATAATAATAATAATAATAATAATAATAATAATAATAGAAAATAATAATAATAATAATAATAATAATAATAATAATAATAATAATGATAATAATAATAACATACCATATATCAAATGTATCATTTATTCAATCTCACGGTAATGCAACTTTGAATTAGGAGTAAATATTGTATAAGTTTCGTGCATATGCACAAGATATAGTCATAATGTAGAGGTTCAAGAACAATATTGTGCACGTACGCGCGCACACAACTACACTTTTTTTACATGTGCACATATTGATATCCTATATTAAAGAAGTGTTACACTCATCTTAACTGGTGTATTATTTTAAACATCTAAGACATCTTAATAACGCATAATGGTTCTATGTTAAGAGAAAGCATAATGGTTATCCTTATAGGATAAAATCATATATATAACCTCTTTCATCTGATATATTTTTTTCTGAATGAAAATATGATAAATATCATATGTGATGGGAAAAAACAACGAACACCTTTTTATCTCCAATCCACAAGTATAAATAATAATCGAGATATTAATGCTGAAAAAAAAGACGAACAGAAAAACGTCGTATTTATGTGGACGAGACGTGCCAGAGACTAACTTCGTTGGCGATCTAATTTATCACCAACCAGTTATCCCAAGGGGGGACGCGATGAGATGAATTTCGGGTATCCTTGGGGCATGCTGAGGTCATCCTGCAACCTTCCTGATGATATCCTGAGGCGGTCTCTAAGGCAAGTAAGGTTCTAAATAAGCTACGCACGAAATAAAAGGGGAAGTAATACACACATACAGACATATATATATATATATATATATATATATATATATATATATATATATATATATATATATATATATATATATATATATATATATAAATATATATACTGTATATATATAAACATTATATATATATATATATATATATATATATATATATATATATATATATATATATATATATATAAATATATAAATATATGTATATATACACACACATATATATATATATATATATATATATATATATATACACATATATATACATATGTATATATGTTTGTGTACATATACTGTATATGTATATATAAATATATGTATATATATATATATATATATATATATATATATATATATATGTGTGTGTGTGTGTACATATATATATATATATATATATATATATATATATATATATATATATATATATATATATATATATATATATATACATATATAAACATATACATATACAGTATATGTACATATATATATACATATATATATATATGTATATATATATATATATATATATATATATATATATATATTTATATATATATATATATATATATACTGAATGCATATATAAATGTTTATATATTTATATATATAAATATATATGCGTATATATATACACAGATACACACACACACACACACACATATATATATATATATATATATATATATATATATATATATATATATATATATATATATATATATATATATATATATATATACATATATATATATATATATATATATATATATATATATATATATATGTGTGTGTGTGTGTATACATATACTAATATATACATATACTCTATGTGTATATGAGTATATATTTATATGTACATATATACATTAATATCTGTGCGAGAGGAATGGAGACTACGATCAACCAATTGATTAATAATTGATAGAATGGAATGATGAACGGAAAAATAAACTAGAAAAAAAAGATTGCCAAGAATAAACTGTCAGCATATATACCATCAAAATATGGTCGAAGGAGAACAGTGAGAGAAGGGACACAAAATGCTGCCTAAGAAGGAGGATAACATGAGGGTTATAAGATAAAATACATAGCGATGGGATCAGAATTTATGAAGGGCAATTGAAGCGAAGAAGATTTTCACGCTATGGCACAGGACAAGTAAAGTAAAAGAGAGATTTTTAAACGGAAAAGAATCAAAAGACTAAAAGCCATGTGCCAAATGTATAAAAAAGTGTGTGGGAAAATAGATATATTTAAGTTAAAGCTTCTTAAAAAAAATAAGTAAAAAGGGGTCAAAGTAAATTAAAGATTAAAATAGAGAATTCAAAATTTAAAATAAAGAAATCCTGGATTGATTGAGGCTGCATTTTAAAACCTGTCGAAGGAAGATCATGAACATGAACTGGGTGCTATTGGGATAAGATAGGGACCAAATTACCACTGAAGGTTAGAAAAGCCATCGGAAGGAGGAAAAATTCCAAAGCCCTAGAACCATCAAGAATATGAAGTGACTTACTGAGAGTAGCACTAAATCCAGACATTTATGAGCTTACTGCAGTATATAAGAACCTGATAAAGTTAGGGTAAGTACCAGAAGAGTAGTAAAAATACGTTACAGTAATGGTGTATAAAGATAACACAGTGGAAGCGAAGGGGTGCCTTTTGTCAAGCCAGGGCTTCTGGTCGTCACAAAGAAGCCAGGGAAGAGGTTCAGTTGGTAGTACGCCAATCTCTTGGCCTCTAAGTAGGCCCTCTCCTCTTAGCATAATACTAAGACTTCCTCCGGCAAACCTGTTTTTGCTGAAGAACAACTAACGAAAATGATTGTATACAGTCAATTTAAAAACTAAAATCAAGGACCTGGCAGCCTTAAGAAAAAATAAAAGATCAATCCAAGTCACCATTAAGGAAATGCAAAATTCAACCACCTAACCTGGAAAACTTTGCTGGTGAAAATAAGTTTTGAAGAATGGATATAAATATTAAATACCGTAGCTTGTACTCTACTTCTGGAAATTTTAACTCCCTTCAACATTAATGACAAATACGATCAGTAATTTCCAAAAATTTTCTCTTTATTTTATCATTTATGTATAAAAAATATTTATAGAATATTTGAAACTCTACAACAATGGAATGAAAACATAGTCAGCTATAAAATGAAAAATATTTAAAATTTCTAGCCATGATAGTTTTCGTGCTAAGATGAGTTAAGTATCATGTTCCCAAAAAGGCCTTGGGCTTAAAAGGTGTATTTTATCGTGCTTAAGTGGGATTGGAGGAGTTAATAGTGGGGTCACTGCCCTGTAACCAGGTCGCCCTTCACTTCTACCTTTAAAAATTATACTACCGAATTTTAGTAATGTACACTAGTGGTGGGAGCAGTAGGACTATTTCTGAGAACTCGCCATACTACATTCCTCATCTGCTGAGAAACTTTAAATGTTGTCATCTATGATAATAGACTGCTATTAGATAACACTGGATCACAAAGGTAAAGATCAAGTACTACAGTCTAGAAAATACAGAGAAATAAGGTTTTCATAAACAAGAAAATATTACAAAAAGTTGCTCGCTAAAAGACTGAGTTACTTAAAGAACTGACTTTTCCTTTTGGCGTCATGCCAGAGAGGTCAAAAGCAAAAGCAGCGTTTACAGTAACGTACTTTTGGTAAAAATACGCTTGTTGTTATTATTATTATTATTATTATTATTATTATTATTATTATTATTATTATTATTATTAGTAGTAGTAGTAGTAGTAGTAGTAGTAGTAGTAGTAGTAGTAGTAGTAGTAGACCCGTTTTAAGGCATGTTTCATTAAACATGATCGCTACCTCAGTAACATTCATTTTAGTTAACCTTTTTATTGCTCATATATTCCTTTTCTTCCACAATGATGCATTTTGCCAGTAACTGTGCTATGTTCGTCATCAGTAGGGGGAGCAAAATACATAGAATAATTCTATACTAAAAGTGAACTCATTGAAAGAGGGTGCCGGGTGTCTCCTCTCATCGTCAAGTGATGTCTGGCTGAAAAGGTGTAGAGTTGACTATTTCTATGGCTTGATTGATTTATCAAGTCGGACACTGGTCGCTGATTGTTGGTCATAGGAGGAGCATGTATCTGGTCGGGGCCGAGACGTTCCCAGGGAGGGGTTCCGTGACAGTCAGGCCGCTACTCTGCTCATGATCGTCTATGGGAATGTCAAGACCCATGAGGCTGGAAAACCTTTTCGTCCAATCATCATCCAGTGCCAAGTACCGACCTACCAACTGGCCAAGGGACAAAACACTCTTCTGACCACATGTGTGCCTAATCAATACACCACGGCCTCTTTAATGGAGTTCCTGACTACCATCAAAGGGAATTCAAGTGAAGGAGTTATTGCTTCTCTTGATGTTGAGTCCCTCATCACAAACATTCCCGTAGATGAAACCATCCAGCTTATCCTGGACTGAGTCTGCAGAGATGACTCAACGCTTCCTCTCAATATAGTGGAGCATGAACTCTACATCCTCTTGGAAATATGTACTATGAAGGTCCTTTCTCCACTCCTAGTGGGCACATACATATCCAGAAGTATGGCGTAGCGATGGGCTCCCTACTGGACATTCATTTCACTGACTTGTACGTGAGGGTCATCGAGGAGTGTGTTTCTGCACGTATTGATTGACCTGATATATACATCCGCTGCATTGAAGACATTGTTGTGAAAGCCCCTCTACTGAATGTATTTTTGAACTTTGTAGGACCTTTGAGGAGTGCAGTTCTCATAGATTTACGATGGGATATCAGAGCAACGGACGCCTTCCCTTCCTGGACGTCCTGGCCTTGTCTACTGAGCATGGTTTTTGATACCACCATCTACACTCAAGGCCACGAACTTAGGCCTTTTCTTGAATGGGAATAATGCCCTACTAAGTACAAGACATCCACCATCAGAGCCTATGTTTGTTGGTCCTTCTCCCAGTGTTCTTCATGGACGGAGACCTACAAGGAGCTGGGTAGGACTACCCAGCTCCTCGAAAACAATGGTTACTCCAACTGGCAGGTCGATAGAGAGGTCAAACGAAAAATGGACACCTGGCACAAGACCAAGCCCAATAGCAAGATCAAGCCTTCTACAGTTTATTTATAGTAAAGAGACGTCATGCATAGCCAGTACCAATAGAATGAAAAAGCTATGAGGGACATCATTAAAAACTATGTCATAACCGTGCAAGAGGACTCCGACATCAATCCTGTCATTTACTATCAGATAAGGAGAATAAGATCCCTCATTATGAAAAATAATTCATCCCTCCTATGCAGGATTTTCTGAGGTCCAACGTTATCTATTTCTACCAATGCCCAGTCCGTTGATGTCCCAGTCGTTATATTAGAATGACACGGATGAGACTTTCAAAGATTGTCCTGCCACGTTCAACAGGGAGCCATTAAGATGCACCAACTCCTTGGATTCTGGAGGGCCTGCTCATCCAACAAGATTAACCGAACCTAAACACTACACAGAGAAACGTTTCTCCTCCCCTCTTACATAGGAATAACCCCCACCCTCCACATCCACCCGGAAACAGCACCAATGACAATGGTGATCTGTGGCATAGCAGCTTATCTGCAACTGAGACTCTCCCAGCAAGCGCCTCAGCCAATTTGTAAGCACCTCAGGAC
>NC_090732.1:151938345-151943345 GCF_036898095.1 Palaemon carinicauda
AAGCAAGACTTTCATCTTCTCTTGAGGAAAAGGTTCTTGAGGTCTAATTAGATACAATGATTTGCAAGCTATCTGACGTGATGAAAATTTGAACACCTCCAGCAATTAGCAGAGTTTTGGTCTCTAACAAAAAAAAAAAAAAAAAAAAAAAAAAAAAAAAAAAAAAAAAAAAACTGGTTCGCTTGTCTTCTTTTCTTCAATTTCTTCTTCTTGTCTAACAAATCGGATTGAGATTTACATTGAAAGAGAGATTGTCAACATCGTGGTTGAATTGCTTCATCCAGAAAGTCAGGTTTCAAGATTCCAACTGGAATAATGTGCGTAGCTTACACACTCAAGCATCGACGAGTTCTATCAATGTTTCTGTCAATGTCAGATAATTTCAATGAGAAATTATTTGACTTTTCCTGCATTTCCAGGATAATTAAAATTCTCTTCCTAAAGTGGGATTATAATCATTATAGATGTATACGACATTATCACTTCTCATGCAAATCTGTTTTTCTTACCATTATACAAAAAGAAAAATGGTTTTATTTACGAATATAATCTATTCATTCTATCTCCTGTTGAAGATACTGTGTCTAGTGGATAAACTGATAAATTAGAACTCATATCAGTTATCTCTACTTTGCAAGTTTTAGCAAAGCTTAGATGTATACTTGCCAGGAATGAAAATTCAATGTTTTAGCCTTAATATTTTCATCGACGCATTTTACATAGCAAAACCATGGTAAGATATTTCCAAGACTCCTCAGGGTTATAATTTTTTAAATTGATAACAGAGAAGATTGTCAAGTATGTAGTATGAATTGAGGGGTTAATCACATAACATAATGCTGGTATTAAGAAATCTTTATAGCTGTTTTTTTTTTTTTCTAATGTCTTTGCTTTTTGTTACTTTTGTTTATAAAATTTGACATCCGATAAATTATTCGACCCAAAACAAGTTACATGGTGAATCTGAGCATTTTTTTTTTTATCATTTACTTGTCATGGGTTCTAAGGTAAGATTACTGTGTTAACCTTGTTTACGTTCTCAAATTTCTGAACGTTATTACTGGTTTCATCCTAAGCCTGGATGAAAAACGAGCGTTGAGCGTTATGGCAACTTTTTTTGTTCTATGTAATAATAATAATAATAATAATAATAATAATAATAATAATAATAATAATAATAATAATAATAATAATAATAATAATAATAATATCGTGGTAGGAGACTTATCCTCGAAACGCGCCGTAGTTTTTACTATTTTGTACCAAACGTTTTACTTGTATTTTGTGAGAATATACTTGAAAAGTCTTCCCGATTTTGTCATTCACCCGACTGATGAATTTTTCAAGTCTGCTGGCTGATTGCAGCGCTCTAGAGAAGAGAATTATCCGGAAAATAGAAAAATTGGATAAGAAAATAAACTCTGCCGATGCAGCCATTACTTTTAACTCAATAATAATAATAATAATAATAATAATAATAATAATAATAATAATAATAATAATAATAATAATAATAATAATAATAATGATAATAATAATAATAATAATAATAACATTGACCACTTTCCGATTAACCATCGACATATAAATATATCCCTGATCCCAATTATAATAAAGTATATATCTACCTAGTCGAATATTGCAACATCAATTTGACCATGCCCTACAGTTAGGACCCAACATTAATCACCTTGTACCTTCTACTTTATTTGCAAGTCCATATTGCATTAATATCGGATAATTCATACTCTGTATTTGTAACACAAAAAACAAAGGATCACAAGACAATGAAGTAGTCAACTATGATGAAATCTAGCATATAAAAAAACTCATATTTATGGTATAATAAAGACAACGACATTCACATATCTGACTATCCCAAAACCTTTTATATTCATCAAGAGTACGTGACTCAATAAAAGTTATTCACGCTCCCCATTTTTATAACCCTATTGAATCTTTAATTTGTTTTCCAGAAAAAAATGTTATTTCAAATTTAGATCGAGCTCAGGCCGTTGCAATTACGAGGCACCTTGTCAGGGAAGTCTCACGTGGCTCGAAGAACATCCTATTGTCCATCGGAAATCAATGCTTTATAATGGGGAGGCTTCGTCTAACTTCATATTTCAAGATGACAGTTTCATTTCACTATCTTTTTAACTTCCTTGGTGACTTCCAGGCTGCGTTTTGTAGTATGTAAACGCATTTTATATATATATATATATATATATATATATATATATATATATATATATATATATATATATATATATATATATATATATATATATATATATATATAAATATATATATACATTTATTTATATACATATATATGTATATGTATATATATATATATATATATATATATATATATATATATATATATATATATATATATATATATATATACATTTATTTATATACATATATATATATATATATATATATATATATATATATATATATATATATATATATATACATACTGTATATATACATTTATATATATATATATATATATATATATATATATATATATATATATATATATATATAAATATATATTTATATATATATATATATATATATATATATATATATATATATATATATATATATATATATATATATATATATATATATATACATACATATCCATCCATATACCAAGGCACTTCCCCCAATTTTGGGGGGTAGCCGACACCAACAATGAAACAAAACAAAAAGGGGACCTCTACTCTCTATGTTCCTTCAGCCTAATCAGGGACTCAACCGAGTTCAGCTGGTACTGCTAGGGTGCCACAGCCCAACCTCCCACATTTCCACCACAAATGAAGCTTCATAATGCTGACTCCCCTACTGCTGCTACCTCCGCGGTCATCTAAGGCACCGGAGGAAGCAGCAGGGCCTACTGGAACTGCGTCACAATCGCTCGCCATTCATTCCTATTTCTAGCACGCTCTCTTGCCTCTCTCACATCTATCCTCCTATCACCCAGAGCTTTCTTCACACCATCCATCCACCCAAACCTTGGCCTTCCTCTTGTACTTCTCCCATCAACTCTTGCATTCATCACCTTCTTTAGCAGACAACCATTTTCCATTCTCTCAACATGGCCAAACCACCTCAACACATTCATATCCACTCTAGCCGCTAACTCATTTCTTACACCCGTTCTCTCCCTCACCACTTCGTTCCTAACCCTATCTACTCGAGATACACCAGCCATACTCCTTAGACACTTCATCTCAAACACATTCAATTTCTGTCTCTCCATCACTTTCATTCCCCACGACTCCGATCCATACATCACACTTGGTACAATCACTTTCTCATACAGAACTCTCTTTACATTCATGCCCAACCCTCTATTTTTTACTACTCCCTTAACTGCCCCCAACACTTTGCAACCTTCATTCACTCTCTGACGTACATCTGCTTCCACTCCACCATTTGCTGCAACAATAGACCCCAAGTACTTAAACTGATCCACCTCCTCAAGTAACTCTCCATTCAACATGACATTCAACCTTGCACCACCTTCCCTTCTCGTACATCTCATAACCTTACTCTTACCCACATTGACTCTCAACTTCCTTCTCTCACACACCCTTCCAAATTCTGTCACTAGTCGGTCAAGCTTCTCTTCTGTGTCTGCTACCAGTACAGTATCATCCGCAAACAACAACTGATTTACCTCCCATTCATGGTCATTCTCGCCTACCAGTTTTAATCCTCGTCCAAGCACTCGAGCATTCACCTCTCTCACCACTCCACCAACATACAAGTTAAACAACCACGGCGACATCACACATCCCTGTCTCAGCCCCACTCTCACCGGAAACCAATCACTCACTTCATTTCCTATTCTAACACATGCTTTACTACCTTTGTATAAACTTTTCACTGCTTGCAACAACCTTCCACCAACTCCATATAACCTCATCACATTCCACAGTGCTTCCCTATCAACTCTATCATATGCTTTCTCCAGATCCATAAACGCAACATACACCTCCTTACCTTTTGCTAAATATTTCTCGCATATCTACCTAACTGTAAAAATCTGATTCATACAACCCCTACCTCTTCTAAAACCCCCCTGTACTTCCAAGATTGCATTCTCTGTTTTATCCTTAATCCTATTAATCAATACTCTACCATACACTTTTCCAACTACACTCAACAAACTAATACCTCTTGAATTACAACACTCATGCACATCTCCCTTACCCTTATATAGTGGTACAATACATGCACAAACCCAATCTACTGGTACCATTGACAACACAAAACACATATTAAACAATCTCACCAACCATTCAAGTACAGTCACACCCCCTTCCTTCAACATCTCAGCTTTCACACCATCCATACCAGATGCTTTTCCTACTCTCGTTTCATCTAGTGCTCTTCTCACTTCATCTATTGTTATCTCTCTCTCATTCTCATCTCCCATCACTGGCACCTCAACACCTGGAACAGCAATTATATCTGCCTCCCTATTATCCTCAACATTCAGCAAACTTTCAAAATATTCCGCCCACCTTTTCCTTGCCTCCTCTCCTTTTAACAACCTTCCATTTCCATCTTTCACCGTCTCTTCAATTCTTGCGCCAGCCTTCCTTACTCTCTTCACTTCTTTCCAAAACTTCTTCTTATTCTCTTCATATGACTGACCCAATCCCTGACCCCACCTCAGGTCAGCTGCCCTCTTTGCCTCACGTACCTTGCGCTTTACTTCCACATTTTTCTCTCTATATTTTTCATACTTCTCTATACTATTACTCTGCAGCCATTCTTCAAAAGCCCTCTTTTTCTCTTCCACTTTCACCTTCACTCCTTCATTCCACCATTCACTGCCCTTCCTCATGCTGCCTCCAACAACCTTCTTGCCACATACATCACTTGCAATCCCAACAAAATTTTCTTTTACTAACTTCCACTCCTCCTCTAAATTACCAGTTTCTCTTACTCTCACCTCATCATATGCCATT
>NC_090732.1:151953345-151965845 GCF_036898095.1 Palaemon carinicauda
GCTTTTGATTACATCGTATTTGTGATTAAGAAAAAAAAATAAGAAAGGAAAAATATATGGATTCCCCAAGAGTTACTGTGCTTTGATTGAACTGGAATGAAAAATATATTTGCTCTATAACACAGTACTTAAACATGCATACATTTCCACATACACACACATTGTGTGTATATATATATATATATATATATATATATATATATATATATATATATATATATATATATATATATATATATATATATATATGTATGTATGTATGTATGTATGTATATATATATATATATATATATATATATATATATATATATATATATATATATATATATATATATACATATATAAATATATATACATATATATATATATATATATATATATATGTATATGTATATATATATAATTATATATATATATACATATATATATATATATATATATATATATATATATATGTGTATATGTATATATATATAAATATATATATATATATATATATATATATGTATATGTATATATATATATATAAATATATATATATATATATATATATATATATATATATATATGTGTGTGTGTGTGTGTGTGTGTGTGTGTGTGTGTGTGTGTGTGTGTTTGGTGCTAAGAAAACTGTCTTGGTAAATTGTCTCAAAATCACATTCAATATCATCTTATGAAATGGTAGAATGAAAATATAATTTCCTCTAACAGAGCTTCAGGAATAGAAATAAAATGAATAATTATTTACTCAAGATTAATTGAAACATGATATCCAGGTTAAGCATGCAAAAACATTAAAGCATTTTCGTAAAAAAAAAGTAAGAAAACTCGGTGTCAGAAAACTGGGTCTCACAATTGTCTATATAGCTCGAGGAAACTGCCGAGTTTGTTTTTAACTACGCTATTATACCGGAATGGCTATTAAAATGTTAAGCCATATATTTATGATTTTCTTATATCAAAACTTGGATGCACATTTTCGTTTTATTCCCCATTTTAAATTTTCAATACACATAATAGTAATGACTTCCAAGTACGTTGAATCTCACAGAGGTGAATAAATATTCATAGATAAGAAAAACACAATTTCCACATGTACAGTGCCGACAAAATAAGGCTATTTTGGCGATATCATAGAACTGCATTTAAAGCTCGAATACATACGAAAATCCAAGATGGCGAAAATCTGATGGCTTTGAAGATTAACAATCATAATCATTCTTCTACATTAGCAAAAGTAGAAGCCAGAAGCCAGAAGCCAGAAGCCAGAAATAACGTGCAAAATTCAGAATAGGGATCCATCAGATTCTAGGACAAGAATGCTCTTGGTAGATACTCTGCATAAACTTGATGAAAATAAAAGAAGTGAACTATCGAATTTGACAACAATTTCCAGGTTAATACCTAAACCCGTCCTTTACCTCTGACGCGCAAGAGATTTGAAATACCACAATTATTTGCAATCATTTGGTGTAGTTTTTTCTTTTCTTTTTTATCTTACAGAGTAACAGTGGATTTGACGATGAAACAAGAATTTTTGTGTTTGCTGCTGATAATGGAATTTATTACCTACAAAATTCGCATTACTTTACTTGGGAATTGATGGAACTTTCAAGGTTTCGCCTAACTAATGGTATGAAGTTCTGATTATACATGCTTATCTTAACGGGAACGTCATCCCTCGTGCTTTTACTTTATTACCTATAAACAAAACAAAGAATACTTATAATAAACCTTTATGATACTAAAATAGCTTCTGCTAAATTTAAATCCCAAGGAAATGAAGATTGGTTGCGAGAAAAGTCTTTGATAATAGTATCCATAACCATTTTCTTAGTCTTTGGGTGTTTCTTCCATATGTACCAGTGTATTTATCGACGAATTTGTGATTTGGGTCTTACGTGTCAGTCGAACACTGACATTATGTTTTCGTTGTTAGTCAAATGTTTTTGTGTTTTTGCATTCTTGCCAACTGGAGTAGTAACTGATGCTTTTGAGAAACTTTGTGAAGACGAGTTACTACCGATAGTATTTTTTAGCTACTTTGAGTTAACATATAATGGTGCAAACCGTGAACAGTGCCTAACATTAGGAGCTCCTTTGTTATTCTACAGCATTTTGGAATATGACAAATCGCGCCATGTCGTTATTACCGCAAACAAACTACGTGCTAGACGGATATCACCCAGCCTTTAAAAAAAAAAAAAAAAAAAAAAAAAAAAAAAAAAATATCCAGAAATTTATTGATGAACTGAAAAAGGAACTGGCACTAACACAACCAAATATTCTACATTTGCGGCTAAAAGAAAGCCGCACAAAAAGAAAGATATGAAAACTTGACAATCATATTGAAACGGTAGCCGAATACAACATTGGACGCTACAATATTGAATTTCTAAGAGCTTCCTCTTATGATTTAATGTTATCTTAATTACTAGATAAGATTTTTTAAGTTTTGTAAAAACTATTTTGGCCAATATATCTTTATTCTATTAATTAACTTCCTTTTTAGGACCCTATTATCATAACAAAAAGAAAACGTATAAAGGTTTTGAAATGCAAGCACACCCGTTTGAGACTCAGATTTCAGAGACCGAATTTTTCATACGGAGTTTCCCGAGATTAGATATACCGAGAAAAAGTTTTCTGGTCACTATATTTATATATCTTATCCCTCTATCTATGTATATATATATATATATATATATATATATATATATATATATATATATATATATATATATATATATATATATATATATATATATATATATATATATAATACTGTATATATATACATACATATATATATATATATATATATATATATATATATATATATATATATATATATATATATATATATATATATATATATATATATATATATATATATATATATACTGTATATATATATATATATATATATATATATATATATATATATATATATATATATATATACTGTATATATATATATATATATATATATATATATATATATATATATATATACTGTATATATATATATATATATATATATATATATATATATATATATATATATATATATATATACTGTATATATATATATATATATATATATATATATATATATATATATATATATATATATACAGTATATATATATATATACACTGTATATATATATATATATACACTGTATATATATATATATATATATATATATATATATATATATATATATATATATATCTATAAATATATATACATATATATATATATATATATATATATATATATATATATATATATATATATATATATATATATATATATATATATATATGTATATATATATATATATATATATATATATATATATATATATTGTGTATACATATATATGCATATATATAAATATATATATATATATAAATATATATATATATATATATATATATATATATATATATATATATATATATATATTGTGTATACATATATATATATATATATATATATATATATATATATATATATATATATATATATATATATATATATATATATTTGGGCTCAAGCCATGTCGTCCTGATGGAAGTTCCTATAGGGTAGCTTCCTAGGGTATATTACAACTACGGCGATATTCCCAGAGAATTTACCTTAAGGTACCAGAATTCTAACTCCTGGAGCGAGTATCCCTCGTGAAAGGGATATCGCGACATATCAGAGGACGTATTCTAGACACGTCACATGGCAATCTACGACCTGAACAGAGATTTCGTCTCGTAGGAGGGAGATTGACGAGATACGAATTCGGGAAAGAAAAAGGGGAGCCGCTCCCAAGGCTTCCCTATCCCCCGATTCGTATGCGTGACTGGCGCCAATCCTGGCGCCATCTGTATTCCTTTTTGCGTAGCTTAACAACTCGGTGTTTTTTCCTGTTTTTCTCGCAAATCTTGGATTTATTCAGCTTTTCATGGCTTCTCCGTCTTCGTTGGCCTCGGATAAGTTGAGTATAGTGTCTGTTATGTATAAATGTAGGCTCTTGGTAAAATTTTGAGTGATTAATAGGATTAATCTTTGATACAAGAGCCGTAGCCTACCAGAGGTGTCCTGGACACTGTCACTCGCTAGGTATAAATTAGTTAGTCAGAGTGACATTCCTGGTTGTTTTGCTTAATAAATTTTAGCTATTTAGCTTAACATAGGATTTCCTTTCGTGCTTAGTATTATTTGGTGAAGTATTCGCCATTCTGGCCTACGCTAGGCCATGTAGCCTAGTCGTTTGGTCCTAGTACTTAATGCATGATTTTGGTTTTTCCGAGTGTAATTAAAATTTTATTGAAGCTTTAGGCTATATTTTATACATTTTAGACTGTGTGGAATATTTCCAAGATTGTATACGTGAGAGTTTCGGTGAATTAGGTAATCGATTCTCTTGGTGCCTAGGCTAATTGCTTATGGAGCCTTAGTATACTTTATCATACTCCCCGGTTGCTTTCTTTTCTTCGGAGAAGGTATGCAATCCCTTTCCCTCTGTTTAAGCCTTGGGCTTATCCCTAAGTGGTTTTTTCCGAATTTATTTTCGATAAAACTGTACTAGGGTGTTACTGTACCTTCCTGTTCCAGCAAAGTCTGGTTCAAAGAGGGACAGAACAACAGAGTTTTTAGTCTGAGTCCGTGTTGTCTGGCTTGGGGCAGAGTCCCCCTCGCTGACCTAACACTTACAAAGGGAGCTTAGCTCCCTTAGGTCACTACCGAAGGTTTCTGTAAGTTATGATTCCTTCTTTTGTGATCGACCAGACTAAGTCCTGTTGCTGTTCTCGGGGGAGGATAAAATCTTCCCTTGGGAGTAGCAACGCCTTCCTTGCTTTGGTGCTCTGGAAGCTGGCAAGTATTGCTGGCCCTTTCCCTTAGATCTCCCTTAGGCTAAGACAAAGTTCTTGGCTGCGGGTGATCTGTCACTAAAGCAAGGTTGGCAGGGCCCTCTTGTCCCTTCCCCCTCTATCTCCGTAATGGCCTAGCAATTACTGTACTGTACCTTGCCGGCCGGCAGAGCTGGCCGGCAGGGGTATTACTGTACTGTACGTCATTCTACTTCTGGACCTAGTATAGGTTGGGATGTGGAATTGACTAAGCCCATTGCCGGCCGGCAGAGATGCTGGCCGGCAAGGGTCTTATGTTTTCGGGTGCTGCCCGGACCTCTCTTGGTCCCTCAACCATGCCTGCCGGCAGAGCCGGACGGCATTGGTCAAGGAAGCCTGAATTAAGTTTCTCCCCTTCCTTATATGCACTCTTTCGGTTGCCGGGCTTGGGGGGTTGTGTACACTCTTATCCCGGCATCCATTCTATTTTCTTCTAGTGCTGTACCTGTCCCGGCTGCCGGCCTATGAGGCCGGCAGCCGGGCAGGTGTAGTCTTCTGGTTCTTTTGCTGCCGGCTGGCATCGGTCTTGTACCTTTGCCGGCCGGCTTATGTCAGTCCTTGTCTGCCGGTCACCAAGAGTGTGGCCGGCAGCTGGGTACTACCTTGTGTAGTTGCTGGCCGGCAGTCATTGCCGGCCAACACTGGCTGTTGCTGGCCGGCAGCTGCTGCCGCCGGCACAGGCATTTGAACCAGAGTGCTGCCGCCCTATAGCTGTTAAGTAGTATACTTTAAAGCTAGTTGTGGTGTGTGCCGGCCGGCAAAGGCAGGCCGGCACACATCCTCCTATACTGTACTAGTATTCTTCTGTATAGCATATACAGTAAGAAGAAAACTATAGTAAAGGTTTAGGTACAGCACTGTAGCTTCTAACACTATTGTGTTTTCTTGCACAGCCCTTTGCTGTTGCCCTCAGACAGGAAGCAGAGTTCTTCCCTGTCTATTATCCAGGATTTTAAAATCATTGCCTAGGTGTGAGCTCCACCTGTTTCCTCTGGAAACCTTGCATTGGTTACTCTAGTAGAGATAAACCATTTTTGATTTTATCATCTGGAAGGCTGCAACAATGGGTTGTGAGGGAAACACAAGTGTGTGTCTTTCCTTTCTGAATTGTTATGCTATACTATGCATATCCAGTGATACATAGTTCACTTGATACTCATGGAAATTTCTTCTCTTTACAGAAGGACACTCCGAAGTGGGGAAGTGCTTTCTGCAATGTCAGCAGCAAGAACCTCTGCGGACATGAGTTTTGTAGGAGACACGCAGCATACGCTGTCTCCAAGGATGATCTCCGGTATTGGGACCCTCAGGTATGTACTGTGTGCACTAACCTGATTAATGAGACATTCAAATAGCTAGGAAGAAGCTTTGTACCTGGGTAAGGGGCTTCCAAAAGAACACTTCTGGCCCTTATCTTCCAAGTGAGAAGATGAGGGCGTATCTTTCCCTAAGGCATCAGCTGATGCAGTGATTCCCCAGCCTCAAGAGGAGATCCCCTAAGTTCAGATCCAGGTGGATGCTGAAGTCGCGGTCGCGATGCAAGACATCCAGCTAAATGACAGGATATCTGATGTGGATGGGTGTCAGGAGGAAGACCTCCTTGCAGAAGCCCAGGATGAAGTTCAAGCCCCTCTACATCGGCCGGTCTCCCAGTAGAACTGGGACAAGCCCTCTCTTCTATTGTTGGAATGATCCAACAAATGCAGAAGGAGAATCAGGAGAAGGCGGCTGCAATGGAACTGCGAATGCAGTGCCTTGCAGAATCACATGGGCCCCAGAAAAAGCTCAATGTGAAAGACCTTCCCTTGTGCTCAGATGCTAACCCATGGAGGTATGCTGAGCACATGCCGATGACGACTGGAAAGATCGTCATCTCGGATAAGCTGGGCTCAGTTCCCCTGGAGGGTGGAATTCTGGCCCAGCAAGGCATCATATCCGGACTGTTATGTCCGGCTGAGGAAGGAACCAGCTTCAAAGGAGGAGGTAGACCCGAAGGAGGTCATAGTGATGGACCATGCTAAGGCTCAAGCTCTACTTTCATCCTCGATGAAAGAGAGGGGCTTCTCTAACTCAAAGGTAGCTGCATTGAATAGGAAGCTCCCTTCCTTTGTGTCCTCGCCTACTAGAGCCTTCCCCCTTTTACAGAAAGGTTTTCTGGCTGTACTAAAAGCAATCGAGGCCGGCAAGTCTTGCCCTTCCCTAGAGGAGTGTAAACCCTTGTCGCTGGCCCTGCCTATGGACCACAAAGACTGGAAGGACGTCCATCTTACGTTCTCAGTGGGAAAGTTGGAGGCTGATATTGCCGGACGTCAGTTCGGCAAGGACCTCCCTAAGCTGTCTGACTTTCTTTTGCGAAGTGAGTTCGATACAAAAGAAAGACTGACTGCCTCAATGTCTCTTCAGACTACTCTCGAGACGATGGCAAGTGACCCCAAGGTCCATGAAATGTTCATGGTAGTGGCCAAGCCTCATCTGGCCACAGTGACGAAGGACCTTTATGGCTTCGTCAAGGCAAGGAGAGCTTGTAGGGAGTTCGTGTTTACCTCGGCTACGGTGAGGCACGAGCTAAAGAAACTAATCTCCTCCAATATTTGGGGAAAAGACCTTTTTCCCTACCGACTTGGTCAAAGAAGTTTTTGATAAAGCCACCTTGGAGAATAGAAACCTTCTCCAGAAGTGGGGCCTGGCTATCAAAAGAAAGTCTTCCCCGGATGAGGGTCCTCAACCAAAGAGGAAGACTATGAGGACTAGGCTACCGTCTCGGCCAGCCAAGCCTCTTAGACAGCAACAGCAACTGCAATTGCCATTGCCCCCAGTGCCCCAGATCGTGGCACAAACCCCGACCACCTTTCAGTGGGTACCCCAGGCCGTGTCGACACAGTCCACGGCATTCACCCCAGCGTTCGAAGGGCAGTCTACTTCCTTTCGAGCAAAGCCTAGAGGAGCAGCCAGAGGCTCGTCTAGACGCCCCTCAAGGGGAAGGGGATTCAGGGATGGTCGTGGTCAGGAAGGCAAGACCTCAGGACGGCAGTCCAAGTGAGGTGATACCGGTAGGAGGGAGACTTCTGAAATTTCGGGATCGGTGGACCTTCGATCCCTGGGCCCACAGCCTACTCAAGAATGGACTGGGCGTGAGCTGGTACAGCACTCCACCCCCGTACCTTCGGTTTTTCCAACACTCCACCCCCGTTATGGAGGAGTACGTTCAAGAACGGTTGGAGAAAAAGGGTGAAGCCCATCAATTTCTAAGGGAGGCTGTTTTGTGTTCCCAAGAAAAACTCGGAAAAGCTCAGAGTCATTCTGGACTTGTCGCCACTTAACAAGTTCATAGTGAATTGCAAATTCAAAATGCTAACACTGCAACACATAAGAACCTTACTGCCCAAGAGGGCATATTCCGTCTCTATAGACTTGTCAGACGCCTACTGGCACATTCCAATTAGCCATCGACTCTCCCCCTACCTAGGGTTCAGGCTACAACGAAGACTATACGCCTTCGGAGCCATGCCATTCGGGCTAAACATAGCCCCAAGGATTTTTACGAAGCTTGCGAGCGTAGCTCTCAAACAACTTCGCCTAAAGGGAATTCAGGTAGTAGCCTACCTGGACGACTGGTTGGTGTGGGCAGCATCCGAGACAGAATGCTTGCAAGCTTCCAGTCAAGTGATCCAGTTCCTAGAGTACCTAGGCTTCAAGATCAACAGAAAAAGTCTCGACTTTCTCCATCTCAAAAGTTCCAGTGGCTAAGATCCACTGGGACCTTTTGTCACACCGTTTCTCCACCCCGGCGAAGAAAAGGAAGGAGATAGCGGGTTCTGTCAAGAGACTTCAAGATTCCGAAAGGATATCAAGACACGAGCAGGAGAGAGTACTGCGCTCTCTCCAGTTTGCTTCGGTGACAGACCCAGTGCTAAGAGCACAGCTAAAGGATGCAATCGGAGTTTGGAGAAGTTATGCATCAAACGCGTGAAGAGATCTGAGAAGACCAGCCGCTTCGGCTAAGTACTCTTCTCAGGCCTTGGTCCCAAGCCAGACATCTAAAGAAGTCAGGTTCTTCTTCAGCCACCTCCCCCGTCGGTGACGATTCACTCAGACGCCTCAAAGGAGGGATGGGGAGGTCACTCTCATCGGAAAAAAGTCCAGGAGACTTGGTCCAGGCTATTCAAGACCTTTCTCATAAAACTTTCTAGAAGCTAGGGCAGTGCTCCTTACCTTAAAGAAAGTCTCCCCGCGTCATTCGTTCCACATAAAGTGGTAATAGACAGCGAGGTAGTTGTAAGATACTTGAATCGACAAGGATCGAGGCCACCACCTCTCAACCAGGTGATGTTGGCCGTCTTCCGATTGGCGGAAAAGAAGAAGTGGTACCTGTCGGCAGTTCACCTTCAAGGAGTCTGCAATGTGACAGCGGACGCTCTATCCAGGTTCACACAGATAGAGTCGGAATGGTCCTTAGACGCAGGATCATTCTCCTTCATTCTGAATCAGTCCCAGAACTGCAGATAGACCTCTTTGCGACGAAAGACAACAAGAAGTTGCCCCTGTACGTGCCCCGTACGAGGACCCCTTAGCGGAAGCAGTGGACGCGATGTCCCTCGACTGGAACAGATGGTCCAAGATTTATCTGTTCCCTCCTCACAACCTTCTGTTGAGGGTCCTCAACAAACTGAGATCCTTCAAAGGGTAGCGGCAATAGTGGCCCACAAGTGGCCGAACAGCGTGTGGTTCCTACTGGCATTGGAACTGTAGCTGAAGTTTGTACCACTACCAGATCCAGTTCTGACCCAGCGAGTTCAGAAGTCAACTGTCTGCGCTTCATTACAGAAAACCCGGACCCTGCAGTTCATGATTTTCTCTCCCTAGCGGTGAGAAAGCGTTTCGGGATTTCGAAAGCCAGTATAGACTTCCTTGAGGAATATAAATGCAAATCTACTAGAAGGCAATATGAGTCATCTTGGAGAAAATGGGTGGCCTTTTGTCAAGGCGAAGATTCCGCAGGAGATCTTGACAGACTTCTGCTTATCTTTTTTCCCCACCTCCATGGTCAAGGGTTGGCAGCGAACACGATTTCAGCGTGTAAGTCTGCTTTGACAAGACCCATTCTATATGCCTTCCAGGTCGACCTAGGTAACGAGATCTTTAATAAAGTCCCGAAAGCCTGTGCTAGGCTCAGACCTTCAGCACCTCCAAAGCCCATTTCATGGTCTTTAGACAAGTTCTTCATTTCGCTTCTCTGTTGAGCAATGAAGAGTGTGCGTTAAAGGATTTGACACATAAAGTTATTTTCCTATTTTGCACTCGCGTCCGGGGCCAGGGTTAGTGAGATTTTAGCCTCTCGAGAGAGGCAGGTCATGTTCAGTTCCTGGATGGGGAAGAACTGAACCTGTTTCCGGATCCTACGTTTCTCGCCAAGAATGAGTTACCCACCAACAGGTGGGGTCCCTGGAGAATCTGCCCTCTGAAAGAAGATGCATCTCTATGTCCAGTAGAATGCCTAAAGGTCTATCTTCATAGAACGTCAGACTTCAAGGGTGGTCAACTATTCAGGGGAGAAACATCAGGCTCAAATTTATCTCTGAATCAACTCAGAGCGAAAATCACATATTTTATTCGCAGAGCGGATCCTGACAATACACCCGCAGGTCACGATCCGAGGAAAGTTGCCTCATTCTTAAATTTCTTTAATTGTATGGATTTTGAACATCTCCGTTCATACACTGGCTGGAAGTCTTCCAGAGTGTTCTTTCGCCACTATGCGAAGCAAGTAGAGGAACTAAAAGAGATCTGTGGTAGCAGTGGGTCGCGGTGCTAACCCTACTGTTTAACTCTGCGAGGAACAGTGGTCTTAATTGGGACGATTAATTCCAGGGTGAGTGTGTAGTTACATACTGTACTACAAACTAAGTGAGGGCACTATGTTGCCCATCCAGACTGTTCCATTTCCGAAGGTGAACCTAGCATAAGTGCAGACATGTGTGCCGAGCGTTTCTAACGCTAATGTCATTGATTTGTAATACAGGCTTTTATGACTTTGATACCTCGGTATCTTAAAAGTGGCATCTAATGTTTTTTCTTTCAGACAAACAAGCTCTGTTTACTATCATACTTTTGCTTAAAGTTTTGGGTTATCATCTTCTTATATATATATATATATATATATATATATATATATATATATATATATATATATATATATATATATATATATATATATATATATATATATATATATATATATAATTGTGGTTAACCTGTCTATTTATTGCCTGTCAATAATCTGGTTCTTGAGAACCTTGCGTCTCCTTCACCTGTGTCAATTTATTGGTATAATTGAGCATTCATTCTATGTATCTTATCTGGGATAATTCTAATAGAATTGTTCCTTTATGCAAGCTATGTTGCATTGGTTTTCCTCCTATGCGGATATAAAACCTTTGTCCAATACAAGTATTGTGCGGAAAACTGGTCGATATTTCATATTGACGCAGTGGTCCTTTACAAACTATGCTTTACTTAATATAGGGCGAGACCACTATATTAGCTTGCCTGGTATTCATACATAGATATATGTACTCTTCGAGACTTTTCCAGAGTCTAGTAGGACTCTTCCCTGTAGGGGGCAGGAAGCTCTAACATAGTTTATAGTTAGTTGAAAAGATGTATAACGGTAACATCTTAGGTCTCTAGGTCTAGTCGACCGGGAAAAAATTACCTCCGGGGAGTACGGCACGTTCTGAGAATCCACAGATACAGTAATGCTCTGGTACACTTCCATCAGGACGACATGGCTTGAGCCCAAAAAACGGATTTTGAGCGAAGCGAAAAATCTATTTTTGGGTGAGATGGCCATGTCGTCCTGATGGACCCGCCCTTGCCTTTCTAAGAAAGGGCTGTAGGACCCCTCCCTACATACAGTATCTGTAGCACCTCGTGTACGCTACAAGGAATACAGATGGCGCCAGGATTGGCGCCAGGCACGCATACGAATCGGGGGATAGGGAAGCCTTGGGAGCGGCTCCCCTTTTTCTTTCCCGAATTCGTATCTCGTCAATCTCCCTCCTACGAGACGAAATCTCTGTTCAGGTCGTAGATTGCCATGTGACGTGTCTAAAATACGTCCTCTGATATGTCGCGATATCCCTTTCACGAGGGATACTCGCTCCAGGAGTTAGAATTCTGGTACCTTAAGGTAAATTCTCTGGGAATATCGCCGTAGTTGTAATATACCCTAGGAAGCTACCCTATAGGAACTTCCATCAGGACGACATGGCCATCTCACCCAAAAATAGATTTTTCGCTTCGCTCAAAATCCGTTATATATTGTGTATACATATATATGCATATATATAAATATATATATATACATATAAATATATATATATATATATATATATATATAAATATATATATATGTATATATATATATATATATATATATATATATATATAAATATATATATATGTATATATATATATATATATATAATATATATATATATATATATATATATATATATATATACTGTATATATATGCATATATAGATATATATATATATATATATATATATATATATATATATATATA
>NC_090732.1:151973400-151985900 GCF_036898095.1 Palaemon carinicauda
AAATTTTGTCAGTTAAATAGAAATAAGCAAACCAGGAAAAGACAGGAAAGATCTCACGTATCAAGAAAAAAAGAAGAAATCTCACTTTAGTTTCAGACTAAATTCATTCCTGGCCAACGAGAAAGTCTTTGAAACTAGTGTACGCGACCCACCAAAAATACAGCCAAATATTTATATACATATGCACACACACACGTGCACATACACACAGATTCAACACTTCCCACCCCCTCCCCTTTTCCTAACTACCAACCGTCTCACTCGCATTTATACTCTCTCATAGAGCGTGATTAAAAAGAGATGTATATGGATGAAACAACTCAATACCGCGATCAAATAGAAATAAATTTCTATCTCATACAGTACTAGGATCGAACCCTATTCTCTTCAAGTGAAAGGCAAGGTCGCTACCAATCATGCCACCAGAGGCTCTAAAAGAAGTCGGAACTAAGTGCTAATTGCATCTCACGATTTACCTGGTAGTGACCTTGTCTTTCACTTGAAGAGACTATAGTTCGATCGAAGTATGATATAGAAATATATTTCTATTATAGAAAAAAAAATATATATATATGTATATATGTATATATATATATATATATATATATATATAAAACCATACACCATTTGTTCTTTATTATAAAAGATAGATCATGATGACGTTATTACAAAAAAAAAAAGGTGTGGGCATTTGATTGGTGTCCCAGAAGGAATTATGAGAATAAAAAAAATGTAAAGCAAAATCTTCATAATTGAAGCAGTGGGTGTGAAGGGCTATTGTTTGAGTGGTTAAATGGCTTAGAAACGTATATTTATACGCCGAAGAAAATTAGCCACAATTATTACAACCAATCGGATCTGTTGGATGCCTATTCATTGCTAAGAAATATTTCTGAAATCATGACTATTACGAGTAATGAATTCTGCGAGTACTTGCATCTCCCAGACACTTTCCGCGGATAATAACGAAACTCTATCCTTCTCCATCATACCTCACGTTCTGAAGTTTCCCGAGATCAATCTCCTGAACTCTTGAAGCAATTGGAGAAGACGAAGAAAAGAGTTTTAACAACCAGCGTTTTCAAAATATGAAATTATATCGGGTATAGGGTACATAAGTTTCGAACACTGACTGAAGTTTGGACTAACACCGCTTTTGATTACATCGTATTTGTGATTAAGAAAAAAAAAATAAGAAAGGAAAAATATATGGATTCCCCAAGAGTTACTGTGCTTTGATTGAACTGGAATGAAAAATATATTTGCTCTATAACACAGTACTTAAACATGCATACATTTCCACATACACACACATTGTGTGTATATATATATATATATATGTATGTATGTATGTATGTATGTATATATATATATATATATATACATATATAAATATATATACATATATATATATATATATGTATATGTATATATATATAATTATATATATATATACATATATATATATATATATATATGTGTATATGTATATATATATAAATATATATATATATATATATGTATATGTATATATATATATATAAATATATATATATATATTATATATGTGTGTGTGTGTGTGTGTGTGTGTGTTTGGTGCTAAGAAAACTGTCTTGGTAAATTGTCTCAAAATCACATTCAATATCATCTTATGAAATGGTAGAATGAAAATATAATTTCCTCTAACAGAGCTTCAGGAATAGAAATAAAATGAATAATTATTTACTCAAGATTAATTGAAACATGATATCCAGGTTAAGCATGCAAAAACATTAAAGCATTTTCGTAAAAAAAAAGTAAGAAAACTCGGTGTCAGAAAACTGGGTCTCACAATTGTCTATATAGCTCGAGGAAACTGCCGAGTTTGTTTTTAACTACGCTATTATACCGGAATGGCTATTAAAATGTTAAGCCATATATTTATGATTTTCTTATATCAAAACTTGGATGCACATTTTCGTTTTATTCCCCATTTTAAATTTTCAATACACATAATAGTAATGACTTCCAAGTACGTTGAATCTCACAGAGGTGAATAAATATTCATAGATAAGAAAAACACAATTTCCACATGTACAGTGCCGACAAAATAAGGCTATTTTGGCGATATCATAGAACTGCATTTAAAGCTCGAATACATACGAAAATCCAAGATGGCGAAAATCTGATGGCTTTGAAGATTAACAATCATAATCATTCTTCTACATTAGCAAAAGTAGAAGCCAGAAGCCAGAAGCCAGAAGCCAGAAATAACGTGCAAAATTCAGAATAGGGATCCATCAGATTCTAGGACAAGAATGCTCTTGGTAGATACTCTGCATAAACTTGATGAAAATAAAAGAAGTGAACTATCGAATTTGACAAACAATTTCCAGGTTAATACCTAAACCCGTCCTTTACCTCTGACGCGCAAGAGATTTGAAATACCACAATTATTTGCAATCATTTGGTGTAGTTTTTTCTTTTCTTTTTTATCTTACAGAGTAACAGTGGATTTGACGATGAAACAAGAATTTTTGTGTTTGCTGCTGATAATGGAATTTATTACCTACAAAATTCGCATTACTTTACTTGGGAATTGATGGAACTTTCAAGGTTTCGCCTAACTAATGGTATGAAGTTCTGATTATACATGCTTATCTTAACGGGAACGTCATCCCTCGTGCTTTTACTTTATTACCTATAAACAAAACAAAGAATACTTATAATAAACCTTTATGATACTAAAATAGCTTCTGCTAATTTAAATCCCAAGGAAATGAAGATTGGTTGCGAGAAAAGTCTTTGATAATAGTATCCATAACCATTTTCTTAGTCTTTGGGTGTTTCTTCCATATGTACCAGTGTATTTATCGACGAATTTGTGATTTGGGTCTTACGTGTCAGTCGAACACTGACATTATGTTTTCGTTGTTAGTCAAATGTTTTTGTGTTTTTGCATTCTTGCCAACTGGAGTAGTAACTGATGCTTTTGAGAAACTTTGTGAAGACGAGTTACTACCGATAGTATTTTTTAGCTACTTTGAGTTAACATATAATGGTGCAAACCGTGAACAGTGCCTAACATTAGGAGCTCCTTTGTTATTCTACAGCATTTTGGAATATGACAAATCGCGCCATGTCGTTATTACCGCAAACAAACTACGTGCTAGACGGATATCACCCAGCCTTTAAAAAAAAAAAAAAAAAAAAAAAAAATATCCAGAAATTTATTGATGAACTGAAAAAGGAACTGGCACTAACACAACCAAATATTCTACATTTGCGGCTAAAAGAAAGCCGCACAAAAAGAAAGATATGAAAACTTGACAATCATATTGAAACGGTAGCCGAATACAAACATTGGACGCTACAATATTGAATTTCTAAGAGCTTCCTCTTATGATTTAATGTTATCTTAATTACTAGATAAGATTTTTAAGTTTTGTAAAAAACTATTTTGGCCAATATATCTTTATTCTATTAATTAACTTCCTTTTTAGGACCCTATTATCATAACAAAAAGGAAACGTCTAAAGGTTTTGAAATGCAAGCACACCCGTTTGAGACTCAGATTTCAGAGACCGAATTTTCATACGGAGTTTCCCGAGATTAGATATACCGAGAAAAAGTTTTCTGGTCACTATATTTATATATCTTATCCCTCTATCTATGTATATATATATAGTATATATAATACTGTATATATATACATACATATATATATATATATATATACTGTATATATATATATATATATAATACTGTATATATATATATACTGTATATATATTATATATATATACTGTATATATATATATATATATACAGGTATATATAGTATATATACACTGTATATATATATATATATACACTGTATATAATATATATATATATATCTATAAATATATACATATATATATATATATATGTATTATATATATATATTATATATTGTGTATACATATATATGCATATATATAAATATATATATATATATAAATATATATATATATATATATATTGTGTATACATATATATATATATATATATATTTGGGCTCAAGCCATGTCGTCCTGATGGAAGTTCCTATAGGGTAGCTTCCTAGGGTATATTACAACTACGGCGATATTCCCAGAGAATTTACCTTAAGGTACCAGAATTCTAACTCCTGGAGCGAGTATCCCTCGTGAAAGGGGATATCGCGACATATCAGAGGACGTATTCTAGACACGTCACATGGCAATCTACGACCTGAACAGAGATTTCGTCTCGTAGGAGGGAGATTGACGAGATACGAATTCGGGAAAGAAAAAGGGGAGCCGCTCCCAAGGCTTCCCTATCCCCCGATTCGTATGCGTGACTGGCGCCAATCCTGGCGCCATCTGTATTCCTTTTTGCGTAGCTTAACAACTCGGTGTTTTTTCCTGTTTTTCCTCGCAAATCTTGGATTTATTCAGCTTTTCATGGCTTCTCCGTCTTCGTTGGCCTCGGATAAGTTGAGTATAGTGTCTGTTATGTATAAATGTAGGCTCTTGGTAAAATTTTGAGTGATTAATAGGATTAATCTTTGATACAAGAGCCGTAGCCTACCAGAGGTGTCCTGGACACTGTCACTCGCTAGGTATAAATTAGTTAGTCAGAGTGACATTCCTGGTTGTTTTGCTTAATAAATTTTAGCTATTAGCTTAACATAGGATTTCCTTTCGTGCTTAGTATTATTTGGTGAAGTATTCGCCATTCTGGCCTACGCTAGGCCATGTAGCCCTAGTCGTTTGGTCCTAGTACTTAATGCATGATTTTGGTTTTTCCGAGTGTAATTAAAATTTTATTGAAGCTTTAGGCTATATTTTATACATTTTAGACTGTGTGGAATATTTCCAAGATTGTATACGTGAGAGTTTCGGTGAATTAGGTAATCGATTCTCTTGGTGCCTAGGCTAATTGCTTATGGAGCCTTAGTATACTTTTATCATACTCCCCGGTTGCTTTCTTTTCTTCGGAGAAGGTATGCAATCCCTTTCCCTCTGTTTAAAGCCTTGGGCTTATCCCTAAGTGGTTTTTTCCGATTTATTTTCGATAAAACTGTACTAGGGTTGTTACTGTACCTTCCTTTTCCAGCAAAGTCTGGTTCAAAGAGGGACAGAACAACAGAGTTTTTAGTCTGAGTCCGTGTTGTCTGGCTTGGGGCAGAGTCCCCCTCGCTGACCTAACACTTACAAAGGGAGCTTAGCTCCCTTAGGTCACTACCGAAGGTTTCTGTAAGTTATGATTCCTTCTTTTGTGATCGACCAGACTAAGTCCTGTTGCTGTTCTCGGGGGAGGATAAAATCTTCCCTTGGGAGTAGCAACGCCTTCCTTGCTTTGGTGCTCTGGAAGCTGGCAAGTATTGCTGGCCCTTTCCCTTAGATCTCCCTTAGGCTAAGACAAAGTTCTTGGCTGCGGGTGATCTGTCACTAAAGCAAGGTTGGCAGGGCCCTCTTGTCCCTTCCCCCTCTATCTCCGTAATGGCCTAGCAATTACTGTACTGTACCTTGCCGGCCGGCAGAGCTGGCCGGCAGGGGTATTACTGTACTGTACGTCATTCTACTTCTGGACCTAGTATAGGTTGGGATGTGGAATTGACTAAGCCCATTGCCGGCCGGCAGAGATGCTGGCCGGCAAGGGTCTTATGTTTTCGGGTGCTGCCCGGACCTCTCTTGGTCCCTCAACCATGCCTGCCGGCAGAGCCGGACGGCATTGGTCAAGGAAGCCTGAATTAAGTTTTCTCCCCTTCCTTATATGCACTCTTTCGGTTGCCGGGCTTGGGGGGTTGTGTACACTCTTATCCCGGCATCCATTCTATTTTCTTCTAGTGCTGTACCTGTCCCGGCTGCCGGCCTATGAGGCCGGCAGCCGGGCAGGTGTAGTCTTCTGGTTCTTTTGCTGCCAGGCTGGCATCGGTCTTGTACCTTTGCCGGCCGGCTTATGTCAGTCCTTGTCTGCCGGTCACCAAGAGTGTGCCGGCAGCTGGGTACTACCTTGTGTAGTGCTGGCCGGCAGTCATTGCCGGCCAACACTGGCTGTTGCTGGCCGGCAGCTGCTGCCGCCGGGCACAGGCATTTGAACCAGAGTGCTGCCGCCCTATAGCTGTTAAGTAGTATACTTTAAAGCTAGTTGTGGTGTGTGCCGGCCGGCAAAGGCAGGCCGGCACACATCCTCCTATACTGTACTAGTATTCTTCTGTATAGCATATACAGTAAGAAGAAAACTATAGTAAAGGTTTAGGTACAGCACTGTAGCTTCTAACACTATTGTGTTTTCTTGCACAGCCCTTTGCTGTTGCCCTCAGACAGGAAGCAGAGTTCTTCCCTGTCTATTATCCAGGATTTTAAAATCATTGCCTAGGTGTGAGCTCCACCTGTTTCCTCTGGAAACCTTGCATTGGTTACTCTAGTAGAGATAAACCATTTTTGATTTTATCATCTGGAAGGCTGCAACAATGGGTTGTGAGGGAAACACAAGTGTGTGTCTTTCCTTTCTGAATTGTTATGCTATACTATGCATATCCAGTGATACATAGTTCACTTGATACTCATGGAAATTTCTTCTCTTTACAGAAGGACACTCCGAAGTGGGGAAGTGCTTTCTGCAATGTCAGCAGCAAGAACCTCTGCGGACATGAGTTTTGTAGGAGACACGCAGCATACGCTGTCCTCCAAGGATGATCTCCGGTATTGAGGACCCTCAGGTATGTACTGTGGTGCACTAACCTGATTAATGAGACATTCAAATAGCTAGGAAGAAGCTTTGTACCTGGGTAAGGGGCTTCCAAAAGAACACTTCTGGCCTTATCTTCCAAGTGAGAAGATGAGGGCGTATCTTTCCCTAAGGCATCAGCTGATGCAGTGATTCCCCAGCCTCAAGAGGAGATCCCCTAAGTTCAGATCCAGGTGGATGCTGAAGTCGCGGTCGCGATGCAAGACATCCAGCTAAATGACAGGATATCTGATGTGGATGGGTGTCAGGAGGAAGACCTCCTTGCAGAAGCCCAGGATGAAGTTCAAGCCCCTCTACATCGGCCGGTCTCCCCAGTAGAACTGGGACAAGCCCTCTCTTCTATTGTTGGAATGATCCAACAAATGCAGAAGGAGAATCAGGAGAAGGCGGCTGCAATGGAACTGCGAATGCAGTGCCTTGCAGAATCACATGGGCCCCAGAAAAAGCTCAATGTGAAAGACCTTCCCTTGTGCTCAGATGCTTACCCATGGAGGTATGCTGAGCACATGCCGATGACGACTGGAAAGATCGTCATCTCGGATAAGCTGGGCTCAGTTCCCCTGGAGGGTGGAATTCTGGCCCAGCAAGGCATCATATCCGGACTGTTATGTCCGGCTGAGGAAGGAACCAGCTTCAAAGGAGGAGGTAGACCCGAAGGAGGTCATAGTGATGGGACCATGCTAAGGCTCAAGCTCTACTTTCATCCTCGATGAAAGAGAGGGGCTTCTCTAACTCAAAGGTAGCTGCATTGAATAGGAAGCTCCCTTCCTTTGTGTCCTCGCCTACTAGAGCCTTCCCCCTTTTACAGAAAGGTTTTCTGGCTGTACTAAAAGCAATCGAGGCCGCAAGTCTTGCCCTTCCCTAGAGGAGTGTAAACCCTTGTCGCTGCTGGCCCTGCCTATGGACCACAAAGACTGGAAGGACGTCCATCTTACGTTCTCAGTGGGAAAGTTGGAGGCTGATATTGCCGGACGTCAGTTCGGCAAGGACCTCCCTAAGCTGTCTGACTTTCTTTTGCGAAAGTGAGTTCGATACAAAAGAAAGACTGACTGCCCTCAATGTCTCTTCAGACTACTCTCGAGACGATGGCAAGTGACCCCAAGGTCCATGAAATGTTCATGGTAGTGGCCAAGCCCTCATCTGGCCACAGTGACGAAGGACCTTTATGGCTCGTCAAGGCAAGGAGAGCTTGTAGGGAGTTCGTGTTTACCCTCGGCTACGGTGAGGCACGAGCTAAAGAAACTAATCTCCTCCAATATTTGGGGAAAAGACCTTTTTCCCTACCGACTTGGTCAAAGAAGTTTTTGATAAAGCCACCTTGGAGAATAGAAACCTTCTCCAGAAGTGGGGCCTGGCTATCAAAAGAAAGTCTTCCCCCGGATGAGGGTCCTCAACCAAAGAGGAAGACTATGAGGACTAGGCTACCGTCCTCGGCCAGCCAAGCCTCTTAGACAGCAACAGCAACTGCAATTGCCATTGCCCCCAGTGCCCCAGATCGTGGCACAAACCCCGACCACCTTTCAGTGGGTACCCCAGGCCGTGTCGACACAGTCCACGGCATTCACCCCCAGCGTTCGAAGGGCAGTCTACTTCCTTTCGAGCAAAGCCTAGAGGAGCAGCCAGAGGCTCGTCTAGACGCCCCTCAAGGGGGAAGGGGATTCAGGGATGGTCGTGGTCAGGAAGGCAAGACCTCAGGGACGGCAGTCCAAGTGAGGTGATACCGGTAGGAGGGAGACTTCTGAAATTTCGGGATCGGTGGACCTTCGATCCCTGGGCCCACAGCCTACTCAAGAATGGACTGGGCGTGAGCTGGTACAGCACTCCACCCCCGTACCTTCGGGTTTTTCCAACACTCCACCCCCGTTATGGAGGAGTACGTTCAAGAACGGTTGGAGAAAAAGGGTGAAGCCCATCAATTTCTAAGGGAGGCTGTTTTGGTGTTCCCAAGAAAAACTCGGAAAAGCTCAGAGTCATTCTGGACTTGTCGCCACTTAACAAGTTCATAGTGAATTGCAAATTCAAAATGCTAACACTGCAACACATAAGAACCTTACTGCCCAAGAGGGCATATTCCGTCTCTATAGACTTGTCAGACGCCTACTGGCACATTCCAATTAGCCATCGACTCTCCCCCTACCTAGGGTTCAGGCTACAACGAAGACTATACGCCTTCGGGAGCCATGCCATTCGGGCTAAACATAGCCCCAAGGATTTTTACGAAGCTTGCGAGCGTAGCTCTCAAACAACTTCGCCTAAAGGGAATTCAGGTAGTAGCCTACCTGGACGACTGGTTGGTGTGGGCAGCATCCGAGACAGAATGCTTGCAAAGCTTCCAGTCAAGTGATCCAGTTCCTAGAGTACCTAGGCTTCAAGATCAACAGAAAAAAGTCTCGACTTTCTCCATCTCAAAGTTCCAGTGGCTAAGATCCACTGGGACCTTTTGTCACACCGTTTCTCCACCCCGGCGAAGAAAAGGAAGGAGATAGCGGGTTCTGTCAAGAGACTTCAAGATTCCGAAAGGATATCAAGACACGAGCAGGAGAGGAGTACTGCGCTCTCTCCAGTTTTGCTTCGGTGACAAGACCCAGTGCTAAGAGCACAGCTAAAGGATGCAATCGGAGTTTTGGAGAAGTTATGCATCAAACGCGTGAAGAGATCTGAGAAGACCAGCCGCTTCGGCTAAGTACTCTTCTCAGGCCTTGGTCCCAAGCCAGACATCTAAAGAAGTCAGGTTCTTCTTCAGCCACCTCCCCCGTCGGTGACGATTCACTCAGACGCCTCAAAGGAGGGATGGGAGGTCACCTCTCATCGGAAAAAAGTCCAGGAGACTTGGTCCAGGCTATTCAAGACCTTTCTCATAAAACTTTCTAGAAGCTAGGGCAGTGCTCCTTACCTTAAAGAAAGTCTCCCCGCGTCATTCGTTCCACATAAAGTGGTAATAGACAGCGAGGTAGTTGTAAGATACTTGAATCGACAAGGATCGAGGCCACCACCTCTCAACCAGGTGATGTTGGCCGTCTTCCGATTGGCGGAAAAGAAGAAGTGGTACCTGTCGGCAGTTCACCTTCAAGGAGTCTGCAATGTGACAGCGGACGCTCTATCCAGGTTCACACAGATAGAGTCGGAATGGTCCTTAGACGCAGGATCATTCTCCTTCATTCTGAATCAGTCCCAGAACTGCAGATAGACCTCTTTGCGACGAAAGACAACAAGAAGTTGCCCCTGTACGTGCCCCGTACGAGGACCCCTTAGCGGAAGCAGTGGACGCGATTGTCCCTCGACTGGAACAGATGTGTCCAAGATTTATCTGTTCCCCTCCTCACAACCTCTGTTGAGGGTCCTCAACAAACTGAGATCCTTCAAAGGGTAGCGGCAATAGTGGCCCACAAGTGGCCGAACAGCGTGTGGTTCCTACTGGCATTGGAACTGTAGCTGAAGTTTGTACCACTACCAGATCCAGTTTCTGACCCAGCGAGTCAGAAGTCAACTGTCTGCGCTTCATTACAGAAAACCCGGACCCTGCAGTTCATGATTTTCTCTCCCTAGCGGTGAGAAAGCGTTTCGGGATTTCGAAAGCCAGTATAGACTTCCTTGAGGAATATAAATGCAAATCTACTAGAAGGCAATATGAGTCATCTTGGAGAAAATGGGTGGCCTTTTGTCAAGGCGAAGATTCCGCAGGAGATCTTGACAGACTTCTGCTTATCTTTTTTCCCCACCTCCATGGTCAAGGGTTGGCAGCGAACACGATTTCAGCGTGTAAGTCTGCTTTGACAAGACCCATTCTATATGCCTTCCAGGTCGACCTAGGTAACGAGATCTTTAATAAAGTCCCGAAAGCCTGTGCTAGGCTCAGACCTTCAGCACCTCCAAAGCCCATTTTCATGGTCTTTAGACAAGTTCTTCATTTCGCTTCTCTGTTGAGCAATGAAGAGTGTGCGTTAAAGGATTTGACACATAAAGTTATTTTCCTATTTTGCACTCGCGTCCGGGGCCAGGGTTAGTGAGGATTTTAGCCTCTCGAGAGAGGCAGGTCATGTTCAGTTCCTGGATGGGGAAGAACTGAACCTGTTTCCGGATCCTACGTTTCTCGCCAAGAATGAGTTACCCACCAACAGGTGGGGTCCCTGGAGAATCTGCCCTCTGAAAGAAGATGCATCTCTATGTCCAGTAGAATGCCTAAAGGTCTATCTTCATAGAACGTCAGACTTCAAGGGTGGTCAACTATTCAGGGGAGAAACATCAGGCTCAAATTTATCTCTGAATCAACTCAGAGCGAAAATCACATATTTTTATTCGCAGAGCGGATCCTGGACAATACACCCGCAGGTCACGATCCGAGGAAAGTTGCCTCATTCTTAAATTTCTTTAATTGTATGGATTTTGAACATCTCCGTTCATACACTGGCTGGAAGTCTTCCAGAGTGTTCTTTCGCCACTATGCGAAGCAAGTAGAGGAACTAAAAGAGATCTGTGGTAGCAGTGGGTCGCGGTGCTAACCCTACTGTTTAACTCTGCGAGGAACAGTGGTCTTAATTGGGACGATTAATTTCCAGGGTGAGTGTGTAGTTACATACTGTACTACAAACTAAGTGAGGGCACTATGTTGCCCATCCAGACTGTTCCATTTCCGAAGGTGAACCTAGCATAAGTGCAGACATGTGTGCCGAGCGTTTCTAACGCTAATGTCATTGATTTGTAATACAGGCTTTTATGACTTTGATACCTACGGTATCTTAAAAGTGGCATCTAATGTTTTTTCTTTCAGACAAACAAGCTCTGTTTACTATCATACTTTTGCTTAAAGTTTTGGGTTATCATCTTCTTATATATATATATATATATATATATATAATTGTGGTTACCTGTCTATTTATTGCCTGTCAATAATCTGGTTCTGAGAACCTTGCGTCTCCTTCACCTGTGTCAATTTATTGGTATAATTGAGCATTCATTCTATGTATCTTATCTGGGATAATTCTAATAGAATTGTTCCTTTATGCAAGCTATGTTGCATTGGTTTTCCTCCTATGCGGATATAAACCTTTGTCCAATACAAGTATTGTGCGGAAAACTGGTCGATATTTCATATTGACGCAGTGGTCCTTTACAAACTATGCTTTACTTAATATAGGGCGAGAACACTATATTAGCTTGCCTGGTATTCATACATAGATATATGTACTCTTCGAGACTTTTCCAGAGTCTAGTAGGACTCTTCCCTGTAGGGGGCAGGAAGCTCTAACATAGTTTATAGTTAGTTGAAAAGATGTATAACGGTAACATCTTAGGTCTCTAGGTCTAGTCGACCGGGAAAAAAATTACCTCCGGGGAGTACGGCACGTTCTGAGAATCCACAGATACAGTAATGCTCTGGTACACTTCCATCAGGACGACATGGCTTGAGCCCAAAAAAACGGATTTTGAGCGAAGCGAAAAATCTATTTTTGGGTGAGATGGCCATGTCGTCCTGATGGACCCGCCCTTGCCTTTCTAAGAAAGGGCTGTAGGACCCCTCCCTACATACAGTATCTGTAGCACCTCGTGTACGCTACACGGAATACAGATGGCGCCAGGATTGGCGCCAGGCACGCATACGAATCGGGGGATAGGGAGCCTTGGGAGCGGCTCCCCTTTTTCTTTCCCGAATTCGTATCTCGTCAATCTCCCTCCTACGAGACGAAATCTCTGTTCAGGGTCGTAGATTGCCATGTGGACGTGTCTAAAATACGTCCTCTGATATGTCGCGATATCCCTTTCAC
>NC_090732.1:152000900-152005900 GCF_036898095.1 Palaemon carinicauda
TAGCATTTTTCATTAGACAGTGAGTGTCAGAGCAACAAGAAACGCTTTCTATTATCATCAAATCCTTTACTTCTCAGTTGAAACAAACTCTCTGAGCAACAGCTCTTACATATTCCAAGTCAAATCTCCTCTATGTCTTTACCAAAGATAAGCCTCTTGTGTATTCGAATAAGTATGTCTACAATCAAAACTGAACTAGGGTTTGTCCTTGATATGATATGTTAACACACAATAAGTAATATGACTACCAAGTATGATTCAGAAGCAAAGTCTAAAGCTCTTAAATCATGGCCATCAGTAGGAGAAACCGAGCTCAACCAATCCATATAGTGAACATTTAAATCCCTGACATGCACAAAGGAGGTCCTTCTATCATCATCATATATCTTATCCATAGTGGTATGAAGACAATCGAAGATAGAATCCTCTAAGTCTAGATTCTAATAGATGGAATATAAATAAAAAGTTGGTATGGATGCCACAAACTCTTATGACTCACATCTTATGACATCCACATTCACAGGGGGACTTATGAGAAGCAGGATCCTAAGATCTAATATACACTGCCATCACCTATTGTCATAAGAATAGCATCTCGTTTCAAATTTACCAAGTTCTCATGATCTGGAATGGCCAACTCAGAAGAGTGCCTCGTTTGAGATACTAAATTTTCTGAACATATTAGGCTATCATACTGTCTGGTCACTAATTTTGCCACGTAGTCCATGAATATTACAATACACTACACATTCCGCAGTCTGGGACTTATAATTATGGAATTTTGTTTATCCTCGCCAGGCAGAATAAAATTTAAAATAGGTAAATAGCTTTCTTCATTATTAATAACCAAATTAACAGTGATGACGAAAAAATCAATATGTAAACAACATTAGAAATTGATGTTATCCATAAACCAAAGGACAATAAGTCCCATGAAAGTGGTCAACCCGGTAAAGCGACTCACCATGCGAGGTGTACTACCCTCCAAAGTAGCCATCTCATTTGAAGGAAAGACAGTAATGATAGTTTTGAAATTGATGTCATGGACGAAAATAAAGAATCAGACAGAGAGAAGGCAACCTCTTGATAAACCATCTCAGACATCCATGGCCCTTTTACTAAGGTGCCCAACACACCATTTAAAGAAAAAAAAAAGAGGAAGAAAATTTTAATAGAATAATTTATGTGAGAACACTCTCAAGAGAATTCCAACAAATGATACTGAAAACCTATGGTGCAGAGGCTATTGCACAATCCAAAACTACAGAGCATAAGAGTGACTTACTATGAGATTCAGGGCCCCTGTAACACGGTTTTTTCGCAATAACTTTTTTTTCTATGAATTTCATAAATATAACGCTTATTCAGAATGCACATTATATCTACACATAAATTTTGACTATATTCTGCATTACGTAGGTTGAATAAATTTGGTACTTTATTAAGTAAAAGTGACGATTTTTGAAGACGGGCCAACTTACTCAGAGAAAAGGTTTCGAACGCACTCGTTACGTAACTTATGACGGCATTTCTTCTCTCTTTCTCGATCGATGAATGGTTATACGTAACGAAGGCTATACCTCTGCCAACAATAACACAAAAGTGTAAATAAAAGCAAAGCAGTACACCTTTATGAACTCTGAAACCTCTCCACTGAGAATTGTCATAATGAACAAACGAACAAAATATGTTAATAAATACAAAAACACTTCGATTATTTGTCTAACTCCCAAAATAAGTTTCCTAAGAAATTACAGTCTACTTTATAGGTCACAATCAGATTGACAAAGTGTATGGAATAGTTGGTAATTTTCAGAAACGTAGTAGACCAGCTTGATTTGATAACTGCAATTTTTATTCATTGTCTATCTACCTACCTATTTACTGTAAAAAAAAAAAATAGCCGGTACCGTATTTTCGCTTTAAACCTTCACCAATAATTATCGTCAGAATGATGACTTCATGAGATTCCACCCACTTTGGCCTCGTTATGAATCAGGATAACACTGAAGGCTATCATGGGCATTGTTGGATCAGAAAATTCAAATTCTGGCTATAAAAACTCATTTCTCGAGTAGTTGTAAGAAGTGCTAAATGATCCTCAATGATCCCAGCAGTTGGCCTAAACGTTTAATTCATGCATACTACTGTTGCGGCAGTACTGCTACAGTAGTATTACTACGCCAGCACTGATACCCCACCCACATCTATGTATTGTTCTGCCATTCATAAAGTCTTTGTCATGTTTTTTCACTGTGCAATAAGTCATGGCCTCCTCAGAAATTAAGTTTAACATTAGATGATACGTTATTTCATTAAGCTGACAAATTATGGCAACTGGGTATGTTATTGCCGACGTTGAAGCTAAAGATAAAGTATGGTATCATTCCTTCATTGCATTATCATCTTTACTACTATTTGTTTTGCTACATGTAGTAAATATTTTAAAGGGATAAATGAATTATGTTCACTTTACTTCTATAGATTCCCATTACATGTACAAATAAAACTCCTAAAACTATTCATGATTTATTTACAAAATGCAGTCATGCCCAAAACATAGCCAGCACGTTCGTACGGCCTAAGAAGAAGAAAAAAAAAATGATATCGGATGATCCGTTGGTCTGATGGAGATTTTAGCACAAAAATCTTATTTTAACAAAAAAAGTTATATAAAGACTGTTTACATACAATCTCTCTCTCTCTCTCTCTCTCTCTCTCTCTCTCCTCTCTCTCTCTTGGTGGCATAGTGAATAGTTAATGGAAATGTTCAAAAGCCTGAATGACATTACAAGTATTAAAATCATGTTACGCTAAATACAAATCAGACCATAAACATTGGATTTAAACTAGAAACTGAATAATTACCTATTCAGGCTATAATGGATATGGCCAAGGGCTTTCTCATGACTGTATAAAGTTGCAAGTCGTAAGACAAATGCAGGTTTGCAACCACGGGGGCAATTCCAAATCCTGTTAGCCATTCTTGACTGTTATGGGTTTCAGAGCAGATGGAAGAAGGTGAATGGGTGTCTGGTGGATGGGCGGGGCAAAATCTTGTCCAAAGGTGTTTACATTGCTTACGTAATGAATGTTTTCGACTCTTGGCTCGGTATCACTGGCCATGGCGTCGGCTGGATCATTTTACTCTATAAAAATTAAAACCATCGGGTTTAGGTTATTGATAATGCTGATAAAATTTGTGTGTGGTTGTAAAATATACATATGTCAACTTTCAGCTACACCCGATGCTTTGATAAGGAGCAAAGTCCAAAAAACCGTGTTACAGAGGCCCTGAATCTCATAGTAGGAGTTTCTTTTTCAAAGATAAGCTTACCATGGCTAAGTCTCTCTTCAACCCATACCGAGAGGAAAGTATACACTGAATAATACAGTATTTTACCAATTGAGAAGGGAAGAATGTTGTGGTTGCTTGGTGTTTTCAGGTGTACGAGGAAAAAGATAATATGTAGGAGATATGCAAGATTATAGAGAATACTTGTGGGTAAAGAAAACAAAGGAGGCCATAACCAGGGAAGTATATAAGGGGTATTGCATCGGGGCTCGATGTGGTTTGAAAGTCTTGGCTGCTTTGGACAAGCAATGATAACTCGAAAATGGACTTAATCGGAAATAGGAAAGTTGGTGGAGTTGGTCAGGAAGTCTTGTGTAACTTTATGGAAAATCCTTCTTGTATTTCAAAATCACTCTAGAAATTTTCGTTTATGAAAAATTTAGAAAATTTTCAGTGTCCGCTTATGGAAATTTACTAATTAATTTCGGAAGTATTCCACATGCTTTCATTTTTCCTTTTCCCCGTGAAGTGTAATTCCCCTGTTTAACCCTGACAACCCTAACCAACAGCCATTTGAAGGTGGTTTCAAACAACTGTTGGCTCCAAATATTAACCGGAACAGTATAGTTTCAGTTTTCGTCTTCACCTGAAACCTAACCGGAGTATAGTTTACTTGGAAAGTTATTATTTTCAGATTTTGCAAGTCACAATTACATCATTAGTAAATAACATGGGCAAAATATCACGCAAAAACCCCAATATCAAAATCTGTTTCAAGTTCCTTGTAATAAACGTGATGCAACTCACTTTTAATCTAAAACCAGAATATCCTTTTCAGTCTTTTTGAGAAATTTCTGAATAATAATTGGTTTAACTAAGGTCGTACGTCAATCATCAGACTTTTATAGATCAAAGGTTAATAATATCAAGTCTTGGAAAGTGTATTATTATGATCATTAACATCATTATAAGCCAAGCTTCAACCCTAGTTTGAAAAACATTAATAAAAATTATTATTACACGTCATGATTTTATTGAAACTACAAGACATTTACCATTTATTTGTGTTATTAATTTCAATGTAAATCAACCCACACATTAATAGGTTTTCCCCAAGAGTTAGATGCTAATTGAAAGATGACCAAATGTTTTTCACTAACACAGGAATAGAGAAAAGGAAATTATTATTATTATTATTATCATTATTATTATCATTATTATTATTATTATCATTATTATTATTATTATTATTATTATTACTTGCTAAGCTACAACCTTAGTTGGAAAAGCAGGACGCTATAAGCCCAGGGGCTCCAACAGGAAAATTAGTCCAGTGAGGAAAGGAAACAAGGAGAAATGAAATATTTAACGAACACTAACATTAAGATAAATATTTCCTATATAAACTATGAAAACTTTAACAAATCAAGACGATGAGAAATAATATAGAACAGAGTGATCGAGTGTACCCTCAAGCAAGAGAACTCTACCCCAAGACAGTAGAAATTATAAGTGGCGTCTGAAAACAAAAAAGAGAACTAAAGCATAGAGGGAAAGTCATTAACCCTCTCAGTGCCAGTAGTGAATTCAGTAAAACGTATGACGCAGCAAAATCTTTCAAAACGACACAAACCTTAGCCTGTAGCAATTTATTGGATAGCTCACATTAAGACCTTTCAAATGAATACCAACTTGATATGTTTTA
>NC_090732.1:152025050-152027550 GCF_036898095.1 Palaemon carinicauda
GGATTTTGGATGTCTTGATTTAAAGACTTTTTAGTCAATCCTCGGAGACTCTATTTGCTCTTGGTTAAAGCGAGATAGTTAAAAAAGTTTAGTGTGTTTTTATGATCTTATATAACTTAGTCTAAAACTCTTTTACCGCGTTAACTATTCACTACAACCGCTGGAAAACTATTACATGTATTTGCTATTTTGTATGTAAAGAAATTACCATATTGAGTGGTGCTGTATCTTTTCATTTGCAGCTTGTATCAGAGAGAGAGAGAGAGAGAGAGAGAGAGAGAGAGAGAGAGAGAGAGAGAGAGAGAGAGAGAGAGCGGAACTCGAAGCTTGTGTTTATGAAAGATTTTTCAGTCGTGATAAAATACGTTTCCAAACTAATTTATAAATCGATTTTTGTCAAATTCTTCGCATAAACAGTATATTAAATAACGTAAATAATATACTGTACCGCATATTTGCAAATTATTATTATTATTATTATTATTATTATTATTATTATTATTATTATTATTATTTGCTAAGCTAAAACCCTAGTTGGAAAAGCAAGAAGATATAAGCACAGGGGCTCCAACAGGGAAAATAGCCCAGGGAACAGAGGAAACAAGGAAAAATAAGATATCTTAAGAACAGAAACAACACTGAAATAAATATCTCCTATGTAAACTATAAACACTTTAACAAAACAAGAGGAAAAGAAATACTATAGAATAGTGTGCCCCAGTGTACCCTCAAGCAAGAGAACTATCTCTCGACAGTGGAAGGCCATGGTACAGAGGCTATGGCACTACCCAAGATTAGAGAGCAATGTTTTAATTTTCGAGTGTTCTTCTCACAGAAGAGCTGCTTACTACAACTAAAGTCTTTCTTGTACCCTTACCAAGAGGGAAGCGGCCACTGAACAATTACAGTGCAGTAGTTAACGCCTTGGATGAAGAAGAATTATTTGGTAATCTCAGTGTTGTCAGGTGTATGAGGACAGAGGAGAATATGTAAAGAATAGGCCAGACTATTCAGTAAATGTGTAGTAGGCAAAGGGCAAATAAGCCGCAACTAGAGAGAAGGATCCAATGTAGTACTGTCTGGCCAGTCAAATGACCCCATAACTCTCTAGCGGTAGTATCTCAACAGGGAATTGATGATAGAATTAGGAATGTATGAAATCATATCAAATTTACGTTCATATATAATTATTACTGCTTTCCCCCACCATCACACCCCTTGCAGCTCTAACAAGCAGTCACCTGACACCTGCCCTTCTTGTCCTCTCTCCTAACAACCGAACTCTTCACTGTGTGCCCTCTGTTGACAGAAATATGCAAATTCTCAAATCTATAGATAGTGGTAGCTACAGTGGGGCATCGGAGACGGTAAGATATTTGTGACTGTAAATAATCTAAGTATCATTGTACCATCTTAATTTTGATGTTCATTGATGTTTATTTAATTAATTAATGCTAATAGGAGAAACAAGGCAATTAGTTGTGTTAGTTTATGGACAAGTTTGAAGCCCCTCTCAAAGTACATATTCATAGTAAAATATATAATATTGATACAAAAAACATGTTTGTTGACAAAATTTTATCCTTTTGAAGTTGCAATAACTAGTCTTCATTGATTTATGGGCTGAGTGGCAATTCTTTGGGGACACCTGAAAAGTATCATGAATTTTTTTTTTTTTTTTTTAAGGATTTTTTTGTAGAAACTTGGCAATCTGAAGACCGTTTTCACCACAATGAAAGGCAATCAGTCGTTATAAAATAAACAGAAATAAAGTTTAGGACCATTGAGAGAAGTTGAGTCCCCTATAAAGCCTCCAAGCTTTTCTGGTAAAGGTAAAGGAAACTGTTTTCAGTTCCAGTTTCATCAGAATTGATGTTCGCTAGAACGCCAGCCGGGCAAGTGGCCCCCAACCACTCTGGTGCCCAGTCACAGCAGTTGCCTACTCAGTAACAGCTTAAACTCACTGTCCTGGGTTAGGATCGATCTGCTACCATGCGAATGCTAGCAAAACACATTATCGCTGTAATAGCCAGGAGGCTCGAAGCAATATATCTAACAAAATCTACTTTTTTCAAAAACTAGTTTACTCTTTACAATTTAGTGCTAATTTACGTCAGTGATTGCAATAAAGAAATTATACTGCCCCCCCCCCCCCCGATCCGCAATAACGCACCCAACCCGCCCCAACAAATAGAGATCAAACAAATGCAAAAACTAACGAACACAGAAATCGTTATTCTAGAATTTTATTCTACTTTGTAAATTAAGAATATTTTTTAAGTCTTCTCCTGCCCTGTTAACTCTTGTCACTACAAGCCTATGCTGTTACGTAATTTGTTTCTATATTTTTTTATAAGTTCCCTCTGATACATTTCATCTTTAGCAAGAAAAGAAACAACGGTATTATCATGATACTTTGAAAGTAACTTAAAATTTCAACTGATTATCTTTTACGAGCCTAACTACAAAGATGTTCAACTTTATGAACCTTATTATCAGT
>NC_090732.1:152030050-152032550 GCF_036898095.1 Palaemon carinicauda
TAGACATTTATTTCGGTTTTTTCTGAATTTTATTTTCTGAAATAGACGTTTATTTCTTTTTCTTCCGTATTTTACTTCCTGAAATAAACGATTATAGTTTCTTCCACTGTTTACTTTCAGCAATAGACATCTGTCTCAGTCGCTTCCTCTTCTTGCCAGGAATATCAGTGAAACTTCCCTCCTTACTTTTCTTCGAAATGTCCGTCCATCAGTAGCACCAGTTGCCATCGCCACTAAAAAAAACTATAAAATTGGAGAAAAATTTTCACTTCATCTGTGTTCAACTTCAATAATAATAATAATAATAATAATAATAATAATTATTATTATTATTATTATTATTATTATTATTATTATTATTATTATTATTATTATTATTATTATTACGGGCTAAACTACAACCGTATTTGGAAAAGCATGATGCTATAAGCCCAGGGGCTCCAACAGGAAAAATAGCCCATTGAGGAAAGGGAAAAAAGAAAAATAGAATATTTTAAGAACAGTAACATTAAAATAAATTTTTCCAATATAAATTAAAAAAAAAATTACAAAACAAGAGGAAGAGAAATACGATAAAACTAAGATTAGATTTTTATTTTTGTTTTTAATATTTCATCTTCGTACATATTTTTCGTTGACAATTTAAAATATCAATATGAAGTCGTTCAAAATAAATTTAAGGGATCAATTTCCCTTTACATAAAAGTTACTCTGGAGGTTTATTTAAATATAATAATTTAGTTGATTTTGAGCCAAATTAAGTTTCCATTTACAAGTTTTTCATAGTACTGTTCTTGGAAACCTGAAATATTTCTTAACTCTCAATAACATCAACGATTGTAAGTTCAAATAAACACGGGCAAATTGGAAGCGAATAAAGGCAAAGTTTAAACTTTAAATATGGGAGAGGATGTTCTTGGGAATTGGGAAATGTGATATGATTTAGTAAATGATAATTCAGTCATTATTATTATTATTATTATTATTATTATTATTATTATTATTATTATTATTATTATTATTATTATTATTATTATTATTATTATTATTATTATTATTATTATTATTATTGTCAGTGTTAGTGTCAGTGTTAGTGTTAGTGTCAGTGTCTGTGTTATTATTATTATTATTATTATTATTATTACTATCCAAGCTACAACCCTAGTTGGAAAAGCAAGATGCTATTAACCCAGGGGCTCCAACAGGGAAAAATAGCCCATTGAGGAAAGGAAAAAAGGAAATAAATAAATGAAGAGAACAAATTAACAATAAATCATTATAAAATAAGTAACAACGTCAAAACAGACATGTCATATATAAACTATTAAACAACATCAAAAACAAATATGTCATAAATAGTATTAGTGTTAGTGTTAATGTTCTTAGCCAAGCTACAGCCCTGGTTCGAAAAGCAGAATGCTAAAAGGCCAAAGGCTCCAACAAGGAAAGTAGGCTAGTGAGCAAATGAAATAAGGGAATAGCAAAATATACATAAGTAACTAGAGCGGCTACTCGGTAGAGCGCATACCTTCACCTATATCATGCTGTATACCACAAGCTAGGTAGTCAAATTATGCACAATTTGGCACTAGTTTCGTCCAAATAAGATAAAAAATTGTTCCCTATTGAGCAAAATGAGATTTTTGACCTTTTACTGACCTTGGCCTTGACTTTTAACCTAACCACTCCAAAAATGAGATAAAATTATCTTTGGATCATGGTCAATCATCTCATCAAATTCATGAGATTCAGTCAAATACTTTTTGAGTTATGCGGATCACAAACACTCAGACAGACATATAATAAAATAAAGGTAATGACTAGAATACATTAAATGTTTCAAGAATAGTAACAACATTAACATATATTAGTCTTGTATAAACTCTAAAATGAAACCTATGTTAATCTGTTCAATCGAAAAGAACTTACAAAAGATTGAACTTCTGAAGTTCCACCGACACAACTGCCAGATTAAGAGGATCATTCCATAGTTCGGTTACGGGTGGAATAAAACTTCCATAATATACTATTTATCGCACTGAATAACTTTTTTGTTAAAAAGGATGATTTCTATCACAGTCCATTTGAAGTTTTTTAGACCCTGCCCATTGTGTCATTCAATCACGCTATGGTAATGATAGAATGCATTTGGTTATTCATTCAAATAAAATGTCTATCATATTTTCGAATGTGCTGAATCTGACAAAAAAAAAAAAAAAAAAAAAAAAAAACTTCTATAATGTAATCAAAATTAGTATGATTGAATTTTCAGCATTTCAGTGATATTACTGGTATATTTGACTACCTTTTTCTTCAAATAATCACTAAAAATATGGAAAAAAAGTTTTTTAAGATGCAAATGAGGAAATTAACTATATAAATTGAAATAGACCTCACTTGTTAAAAATTAATCAATGAGATTGCAAATATGCAGGCTTATATATATATATATATATACATATATACATCATATATATATATATATATATATATACATTTA
>NC_090732.1:152051801-152056801 GCF_036898095.1 Palaemon carinicauda
ATGGACATTGAAATGTACCGAATTTGACCTTTCCCACTAGTTCTCAACCTGTCCCCTTTTACTTGGTTTATGTAATGGATCATGCAGCGCACGCGGGTATACACAAAATATATATATATATATATATATATATATATATATATATATATATATATATATATATATAATATATATATATATAATATATATATATATAATATATATATATATATATATTATATATATATATATATATATATATATATATATATATATATATATATATATATATATATATATATATATATATATATATATATATATATATATATATATATATATATATATATACACATACATACATACACACCCAAATTATATGTATATGTACACTAGTGTACGTCATCCACCACTTTTTAGATATATACACACACGCGTAGTAGGCTTATAAAGGCTGATGATGATGATTATGATGATGATGATGATGATGTTTATAGCCAGACATGTGCTCTATATTATAATGTATAGGGGATTATATATATATATATATATATATATATATATATATATATATATATATATATATATATATATATATATATATATACGTATTTACAATATCAATTGAATAATTTCTAATAAGTGAGGCCGATTTAAAACTGTATAGTTATTTTTGCCGTTTGCATCTTAAGACATTTTTTATTTCAATATCTGTAACGATTAACTGAAATAACAGACTTTTAAATATATCGGTCATATAACTGATATACTGTAATTTCAATCATACTAATTTTGATAATATTATAACAGGTTTTTTTTTTTTTTTTTGTCAGATTCAGCATAATCGAAAATACTATAGACATTTATTTGAATGAATATCAAAATGAATTCTATTATTAGCATTGAATGTCACAATGGACGGGGTCTAAAAAACTCCAAATGGATGGTGATAGAAATCGTCCTTTTTAAACACAAAAGTTATTCGGTTTGATAAATATTTGAAAAATAATATTTGCTTGGATAAAATAATAGAGAATTATTAAGTACAAAATTGTACACTGTGTGATTCCTAAGTTTTCTGGAATTTTTATTCCACCTGTAACCGAACAATTGAATGATCTTCATAATCTGGCAGTTAAGTCGGTGGAATTTCTAAAGTTCAATCTTTTGTAAGTTCTACTCTATTGAACAGATTGACATAAGTCTCGTTTTATAGTTTATGCTTTTTCTATATACTAGTCATTACCTTCGCTAACCTCGTTGCGAAGGCTATATTTTGACAGGCGTGTAAATATTTATTTGTTTGTACGTCTGTCTGTGTGTTTGTGATTCGCATAACTTAAAAAGTATTTGACCGAATCTCATGAAATATGACGGGATGATTGACCATGATCCAAGGAAAAAGTTTATGTAATAAGGTTAAAATTCGAGGCCAAGCTTATGGAAAAGGTCAAAAACCCTTTTTGCTATATAGGGGCTAATTTTTATCTTATTTGTATGAATTGGTGCCAAAATGTGCATAATTAAATTACATACCTTATGATTTACAACATGATTTAGGTGAAGGTATGCAGTCTACTGAGTAGCCGCTCTAGTTACGTTTGTATAGTTTACATGCTATTCCTTTGTTTCCTCTCCTCCCTAGGCTACTTTCCTTGTTGAAGCCATTGGTCTTGTAGCATTTCGCTTTTTCAACCAGGGTTGTAGCATGGCTAATAATAATAATAATAATAATAATAATAATAATAATAGTTATTATTATCATTATTATTATTGAAGTTGAACATTGTGACGAGCCGAGAGAAGGCTGTGACTCAAAAGCAGGATGAAAGCAACTGAGTAACACTCGCTTTTATATACATAAACTCCATCCAAAAAAAGCATAAAAGACATAACAAGAAATTTCCTGTTCAACCGACACCGCACCGGTTAGCAGTTAACGGTAAGAAAAACAGACATGTTATATCAGGTCTTTGTCATTGCAAGGGGAGAGCAAAAATACAAGCAAAATGTATACACAAAATTAAATGTGGCTACTATGTACGATCGTGTGACACATGATTGGTACATGGCTCCCCCCCTAAAAATGACTTACTGTACATGTTAAATAGGGCGCCCTGATCTAGAGAGCCGAACTGTATCCGGGTCATCTGGCATCAGTGGAGAGAAGGAGAGGGGCACGTGGGATAGGAAAAGTGAGAGCTTCAGCGGTTGATAGCGCCTGCTTTGCATTGCAGAAGGCCGCTTCTTGAAGGGGACCCCACTTCAGGTCCTTAGGCTTGTCCTTAAGGGAGGTGTAGAGGGGAGCAAGAGTGGCGGCAATGGCTGGCAGAAAACGGTGATAATAGTTAATCATGCCCAAGAATTACTGCAGAGCTTTGACGGTCGAGGGCGTGGGGAAGTCCTGAACGGCTGCTACCTTTTCAGGGAGGGGATGGACTCCTCCTGGAGTGATGCGGTGCCCTAAGAATGACACTTCGTTGGCGCCAACAGATGGACATTATGAATAATGCAACGGGTCCCTAGAGATTACAGAAGAGCCAGGGGAAGGAAGGAAAGACGATGGATCGATGAACTAAGGAAGTTTACGGGCGTGGAAGTGGAAGAACATGTCTGAGGCCTTTGTTCTGCAGTGGACTAGTACCGGCTGATGATGATAATGACTAGGCATCCAGGTATTATACCATTAATTACCTTATCCTTCAAGGATCTTAAAAAGCTATTTTCCTGAATTCCTCATTAAAACTTAATATATCTTTATTTTTCTTTCATAAAACGCCTGATTTATAAAAATTTTTAAACAACCTATTTTTTTAATAGCTAAATTATTTCACATTTTCCATACAATGTAATTTACCCTTTCTTCTCGGTCGGTTTTTTTATATACAAGTATTTTTCCTTGTTTCAGACCATAATAAGAATATATACTAAAGCCAGTTCATTAAAACAAGATCCTGTTCTACACAATTTTCAGCCAGTCCGATGAAAGTTTATTTGTCTCTTGAATAGTACCCAAAAAGATGTTTTTGCACTTGATCCGTTACTCTGCAACATTAAATATGATAGTTTTATCTTATCCTACTAATACCCCTTCAGGAGGTCGAGCATGGAGAAATCCTTCGCTTTGTGTAGGTAGAAGGTCACGGCGATGTTTGTGAGGGGGTAGGGATCCGGTTCTGTTTGCATGTTCAGGCGCCTGTAATCCCCGCACGGACGGAGGGAGCCGTCTTTCTCCAGAACGATGTGTAAGAGTAACGACCATGGTCTGGAGGCCTTTTGGCAAAGGCCCAATTCCTCCATTTCGGCGATCGTCTGTTTCGCGGCTGCCAATCGTTCCTGTGCCAGATGTCTGAATTTTGTGAAGACTGGGGGTCCCGTCGTCTTGATATGGTGATAAATACCGTGCTTGGCAAGAGCCGTGGGTGTTTGGTGAAGTTCTGGACGGGAAACTTCCGGGTACGACGTGAGGAGGTGAGTGTAGGCATCCGTGGGTGCGCTGATGCGGAGAGCGAGGTTGGAGGGGGCCGTGTTGAAGAGGTGTCGACAAGTACGAGTCTGCGTTGACCAATCGTGGGTGGGCGACATCGACCAGAAGATAGAAATGAGAGAGGAAATCCGCACCGAGGATTGGCAATGGGACGTCAGCAACGAGAAACTTCCAATTAAATTTACCATTTCCAAACAATAACATGAGCTTCTCGTAACCGTAAGTGGGTATAGCAGATCCGTTGGCAGCTACCAAGCAGACGTCGGCAGACATAGACAGACTACGTCGTGTCCTGAAGAGTTCGCTTGGCCAAAGAGAACAACAAGCACGCATGTCTACAAAAAATCGCACTCCCGTTCCTGCATCATGTAAAAAGAAAAGATTAGAAACATGGGAGGCCACCACCACGAGCTATAGCCTACTTACACGTTTTTTGGCCACTGACAATCCTTGGCACATTTCTTCGCGGCTGCCACGAATCTGTTGTGGTAGTAGCAACACTGCGGCCAATGGGATGCAGTAAGTGGCTGTAGAAGTCGTTGGTTGGGGCGCGAGTGAGTGGTGGGTGGTGGGTGGCTTTATCGCCGCTTCGGCACGTCATGGGGTAGGTGTGTATATCCTATGGCGTTCACGTCAGCTTCGGCTGACGTTGAATAGGTGACCTCTTCGTCAGGAGTGGAGGTCTTGAAGGTCGTGAAGTGGCTGTCTATAAGGGCATCGGATTTGGTCATCAAGTCCTTTATGGGTAAACTATCGACATCGAGTATGGCAGTGCTCACAGGTTCGGGTAAACGGCGTATCCAAAGGGCACGAAGTAGGTTCACCTCATGAGGGGAGCCGTCTGCGGCAGGTTGCAGGCGAGTAATAGTGGTCATTTCCCTGAGGGCGATCGAAGCCCTTTGGTCCCACAACGGTTGTTGAGAGAGCTGAAAAAGCTTTGCTATATGGGCGGCTGGCGACGGCAAATACTGCTGCAGAAGGTATGTTTTGAGCGCATCATACGCTATTGGGGTGTCTCCTTGTTCACAAAGCCAGTCGAATTTTTCCGGGAAGGTGTCTTCGGGTATCGCCGCGAGAACGTGATATGCTTTGGTGGTTGAGCAAGTCACGCCCTTGATGTGAAACTGGACTTCTGCGTGGTGAAACCAAGCAAACGCCTCTCTGCTGGTGGACGACGAAACTTTCAATTGGGCGGCCATAGTACCAATGACGGAGGGGCGAGGTGGGGTGGAAGGCGGGAGGAGCGAGTCGACCTCCGGGGTCACCAATATGACAAGCCGAGAGAGGTTTGACTCAAAGGCAGGATTAAAGCAACTGAGTAACTTTATTACAGAACACTCACTTTTATATACATAAACTCCATGCAAAAAAGGCATAAAAGACATAACAGGAAATTTCCTGTTCAACCGACACCGCACCGGTTAACAGTTAACGGTGAGAAAAACAGACATGTTATTTCAGGTCCTTGTCAGTGCGAAGGGAGAGCAAAGATACAAGCATAATATATACGCAAAATGAAATGTCGTTACTATGT
>NC_090732.1:152061801-152064301 GCF_036898095.1 Palaemon carinicauda
TCGCGGTCTACCAGTACTGACGTCACGGAGGAGGGTGGTGTTGGAGTCTTCGAGGGGAAAATCTTCCCAACGGAGGGACGTGCAGGATGTCCTACAAGCTTGATACTCTGGATCCTGTTGTTGGGCTTCAGCCAGGGCGTTGTAATCCAATCCCAGTTGAACAGCAGCCAACGTGTTTCTTGACAGGGCATCGGCAACAGGAATCATTTTCCCAGGGACGTATTGGAGGGTGCAATTGTATTCAGCCACGGCGGAGAGATGTCGGCGTTGGCAGGCGGACCAGGCATCAGACTGTCGAGTGAAGGCGTGCATCAGAGGCATGTGGTCTGTGCGAATGACGAAGGGCGTACCTTCTAAGAAATGGTGAAAGTGACGGACAGCCAAGTGCACTGCCAGCAATTCTCGATCGAAGGTAGAATAACCCGATTCTGCCTTGGACAGTTTTCTGCTGAAGAAGGCCAATGGGCGGGGCGAGCCTTTGACCACCTGCTCGAGTACTGCACCAATAGCGACGTCGCTGGCATCGGTGGAGAGAAGGAGAGGGGCGTGGGGGATAGGAAAAGTGAGAGCCGCAGCAGTTGATAGGGCCTTCTTTGCATTACAGAAGGCTGCTTCTTGAAGGGGACCCCACTTCAGGTCCTTTGGCTTGCCCTTGAGGGAGGCGTAGAGGGGAGCAAGAGTGGCGGCAATGGCTGGTAGAAAACGGTGATAATAGTTGATCATGCCCAACAATTCCTGCAGAGCTTTGACGGTCGAGGGCACGGGGAAGTTCTGAACGGCTGCTACTTTCTCAGGGAGGGGATGGACTCCTTCAGGAGTGATACGGTGCCCTAAGAACAGCACTTCGTTGGCGCCAAAGGTACACTTGTCGTACCGGACTACAAGGCCGTTTTGTTGCAGGCAGTCGAGCACGATGCGTAGGTGACGGAGGTGTTCCTCTTTTGAGGAAGATAACACAAGTATGTCGTCCGCATAACATACACAGAAAGGGAGGTCCCCTAAGATGCCATCCATGAGACGTTGAAACGTTGCCCCAGCATTACGAAGGCCAAAACAGGAGTAATTGAAGGTGTATGTACCAAACGGAGTGGTGATGGCGGTCTTGGGAATGTCTTCTGGGTTCATAGGCACCTGATAATACCCCTTCAGGAAGTCGAGTGTAGAGAAAACCTTCGCATTGTGCAGGTAGGAGGTCACATCGGCAATTTTTGGGAGGGGGTAGTGATCCGGTTCTGTTTGCAGTTTCAGGCGTCTGTAATCCCCGCATGGACAGAGGGAGCCGTCTTTCTTCAGAACGATGTGTAAGGGTGACGACCATGGGCTGGAGGCCTTTTGGCAAAGGCCCATTTTCTCCATTTCGGTGAACGTCTGTTTGGCGGCTGCCAATCGTTCCGGTGCCAGACGTCTGAATTTTGCGAAGACTTGGGGTCCCGTCGTTTTGATATGGTGATAAATACCGTGCTTGGCAGGAACCGTGGGCGTTTGGCGAAGTTCTGGACGGAAAACTTCCGGGTACGACGTGAGGAGGTGGGCATAGGCATCCGTGGGTGCGCTGATGTGGAGAGCGAGGTTAGAGGGGGCGGGTTGAAGAGGTGTCGACAAGTACGAGTCTGCGTTGACCAATCGTCGGTGGGCGACATCGACCAGAAGGTTGAAATGAGAGAGGAAATCCGCACCGAGGATTGGCATTGTGACGTCAGCAACGAGAAACTTCCTATTGAATTTACCGTTTCCGAAAGATAATGTGAGGTTCTCGTAACCATAGGTGGGTATCGCAGATCCGTTGGCAGCTACCAAGCGGACATCGGCAGATGTAGACAGACTACGTCGTGCCTTGAAGAGTTTCCTTGGCAAAAGAGAACGACAAGCACCCGTGTCTACCAAAAATCGCATGCCCGTTCCTGCATCCTGTAAAAAGAAAAGATTAGAAACATGGGAGGCCACCACCACAAGCGATGGCCTACTTACACGTTTTTTGGCCACTGACAATCCTTGGTACATTTCTTCGCGGTTACCCCGAATCTGAAGTGGTAGTAGCAAAACTGCGGCGGATGGGAGGTAGTAAGAGGCTGTAGAAGTCGTTGGTTGGGGCGCGAGCGATTGGTTGTTGGTGGGCGGCTTTGTCGACGCTTCGGCACGTCACGGGGTAGGCGTGTATGTCCTACGGCATTCATGTCAGCTTCAGTTGACGTTGAATAGGCATCCTCGTCGTCAGGGGTGGAGGCGTTTATGGAGGTCTTGAAGTGGCTGTCCATAAGGGCGTCGGCTTTGGTCATCAAGTCCTTTATGGGTAAACTATCGACATCGGGTATGGCAGCGCGTACAGGTTCGGGTAAACGGCGTATCCAAAGGGCACGAAGTAGGTTCACCTCACGAGGAGAGCCGTCTGCGGTAGGGTGAAGGCGAGCGATACTGGTCATTTCCCTGAGGGCAAGCGAAGCCCTTTGGTCCCCTAACGGTTGTTGCGAGAGCTGAAAAAGGTTTGCTATACGGGCGGCTG
>NC_090732.1:152069301-152073625 GCF_036898095.1 Palaemon carinicauda
AAATTTGATATTGTGGATGAATAAATTTTCAAGCGAAAAAGTATAAAATTGCAAATTATGAATATTTTCTCTAAAGTTTACCTAAATTCCAAATGGAAATTAATCTAAAGATTTTGCTCAATTTTTATGACGTCTATTAAAGTTGAAAAGTCAATACAGAATAGAATATAAAAGATAAGTTTTTATTTGAATCAAGAGCACTAATCATATTGGAAAAGCACATATGCTCCTGCCAAAGATGTATTGAAAGAATTATGAACTAATGTCTATGGTTTCAATTCAATGTCTTAAATACATTTTTTTTTTTTGACAGAGGTGGAGGAGAGGTCTTTTATATTTTTCATCCTTAAGTACCTTAGTGTATTATAAGTAGTAACAAACTTCCACTTAACGTAGCGTCCTCTCCCTATTATCATAACAGCAATCTCTCATTGCTTTATCCTTTTTTTTTCTGATTTCTTGCTGTTCTTGTTTCTCCCAAATGTGTAGGCTGTTAACCCTCCCGAATGTGAGAGTCGACTTTTACCTCATTGGGTGGTTAATCATCCTCCAGTTTAATAACTATAATAATAATAATAATAATAATAATAATAATAATAATAATAATAATAATAATAATAATAATAATAATAATATATGGATATTATATGATGTATATCTTGGATTTTTATTGTAAACTACATTTCATGAGAGAGAGAGAGAGAGAGGAGAGAGAGAGAGAGAGAGAGAGGATCTGGTATTTGTACTGCTCCTACTCAAATTCTATGTTAATAAGTAATAATCATTTGCCTGTTGAGCAATTGAATTAATGATGTGAAATTCCGTTTTTTTCATTCGCAACTTTGAAGGCCAAAGAAACTAGAAATGCCAAATGATTATTTTTGTTAGTTTGTGAAGTGAAGGACACCTTTTTAATTTCGAACCACACCCATTTACGAGTTTTATATTCTTTGCCTAAGAAATGATTTTAGTATCGAATTGGATCTGTCTAAATATCACAACTTTCTGACGCTTAGACATTTTACTCCATCGATTTTTTTATGTATAAAATTCGCCGTTTAAATTTTGAAGAGATAGCTTTTGATCTCATTATCAGATATTAATTCATTTAGTTTTTAAAGTGACCGGCAGCGGTGATTTTAGTGTCGCTATTTCATTTGTTTGCCGTTCCTTAGGGCTGTCCAACGGAACCCATAGAAAATGCGCAGGATACCATTATAAAATACCTAAATGATAGGACCGACTATCTAGATTGAACTGCCCATTAGCGCTCTCTCTCTCTCTCTCTTGATGATTTTGAAAATTATATAACAAGTATTGGCATACAGATGATAAGGTTCTGGTTAACGTCATTGTCTTTCAAAAAGATGCGAAAGAGGTAGCTATTATCGTTTCCAGAGGCCGTGTAATAGTGTTTTTTTCAATAACTCCTAAAATAACTGATGGATTTCCATGATATCAAAGAAGGGAGCGCTTCATACAATGGCTTAATTTTGGGAAATACTGTGCATTGCCAATTACGTTTCATTAACTTTTTTAATTAAGAAAATGAGGCTAAAGCCAGTCTTAGCCACCCCACACATTCGCAAAAGTGATGATGTCCCTCAGTGACGTTGTTATAAGTTTCTTCCCCTGTACCTCCCATCCTCCGAATTGTTAAACGCCTGTTTAACTCCATAGATAATTGTCATATGACCTAACCCAAGCAATACGAAATTCTTCGTCAATAAAAGTTCAGCACACCTTGTAATGTGATTCGTGACTTTAGACTTTACCTAAACACAAGACCAACGTTTTATATCTTACCCCCTCACTTACATTGAAGATCAAGAATGAGACTTATGACAGGAGACGAAAGAAACCATGCTAACCCTACACTTCGCACTTCAAGCGAGTGTTGGTAAAGCAATAGAAAAATAGTTTTCTTTAGGTTAAGCCGTAGGACTGATTCTTCCATACAACACAGGTTACTCGATTTATCAATTGCCAGGAAGAAAATGACAGAGAGCATTGTTTGATATAATTTATCATATCAATTTCACCAGAGAGAGTAGCTTGAATTCCATAGAAGATAGACTTCTAAAAGATGTTTCATATAAGGGCATTGACATCGGCCATTTGATAGATTTTGAAATCATATATATATATATATATATATATATATATATATATATATATATATATATATATATAATATGTGTGTGTGTGTGTGTGTGTGTGTGTGTGTGTGTGTGTGTGTGTGTTCATACATACATAAGATTTATTATATTTCAACTTATAGTTTTATATATTTATTTACGTTATAAGTACCAGTACCTATTTTTGTTACTTAGAAGGTATGTGACAAATATCATTGCGACTTTGTCACTGGAATTATACCAGACTTCAATTAATGAACCAATCAACCTTACTTTGAGAAATCCATTGACATTGTCTACATGCCAAGCTGATATACTCGTATCAAAGTATTCATTAGCTTTGCTTTTCCAAAATAACGTTATCACCAATTGATGGAAACCATAGATTTGTGAGGGATGAAAAATAAAAAAAAAACAAGAAATGGACACTTATACATTTTACTCATAATCACTCTCAAGGAAAAAAATTGTTTTCTATTTCTACTAATGTTTTTATTTAATTTTTTTATTCTATTTTATTTTTTAGTCGCAAATCTAAAATTTGTAGGAGTCCGAGTAGAATATCTCTCAGTGCTATTCCACACCCCTGTTTTAAACCTCTTCTATTATGTTTGATAATTTGTGTTAACCATCTAATCATTATCTACCACCATAAAACATTTTATTGCTCTTCCGGCTCATTTTATATGTGCAGTACACAGTCTTTCCTAACAGGGATTTACTCGGTAACCTGATAACAATGGGAATGAAGAAAAAAAAGGCAAGAAGGAAGGGGGGGGGGGTGTACTAGGATAGCCATAGGTGTAAACACCGAAGGAGGGTTGGGGGAACCTCTGCGTCACAGTTACGTTATTAAGTAACACTTCTTCGAAACGCTCTGAAGGAAGGGAAGAAGTTCCTCTTTTTTCTAAGTGTAAACAGGTTGATTAAGCACATCTGTCAATTCATTGTACCACCAAAAATTAGACCAATGTTTGAAACATTCATTGCTGTTGTTTCATGGAAATTCATAAGCCGGTTTGTTAGATATTTGGGAGAAACACTATTACACGGCTTCTGGAAACGATAGTAGGTATCTCGAATTCAAGAATTAATTACTAAGTAGAGTATAGGGAAGAATAGCAAAAATATGCATTTTAGCACTTATTTCATTCTAGGAAGCCTTAGTAAGTTATATATATATATATATATATATATATATATATATATATATATATATATATATATATATATATATATATATATATATATTCAATTAAGAAATTACGTCATTGTAATTAACCATTATTACTGAGAACTTTGTTTCAGGGTTGCGAAACCAAAGGTAAGGATAAACAGCTTTGATCAATTCAAAGTGCTATTCACTTTTAGAAAGCGGGGTTTAAAGGTTTAAAAGGCCGCTCACGTATGGCAGAGGCCAGGGGTAGTGGCAATACCCAGGCAAGCGGGACAATCCCCTAGAGACTAATCACATATATTGATCAGCGCCCAAACTAGGACCAGGGAGAGCCAGGCAAAGGCAGCTGATGACTCGGCAGGTAGAACTATAGGCTGTCACAAACACCCCATCCTTATCTCACAAAGATAGTGAGGTTGTTGACACTTCAAAAAACTATCGAGCTTGATCGTGACTCGAACACCAGCCAGGCATATTACCAGGCAGGGACGTTTCCAATAGGCCACCACAAACCTCTTCTTCCTTCCATGTTTCAATACCGAACAACGCTAAATCAGAATGAATAATACAACTCTTTTTCCCTTGAGACATTGCCCAAGAGACCGAGAATAAGAATGAAATGGTCAATATTTCTAATATAGTTACTCTTCAACATATTACTCCCATTGTCGTGTTTCCATGGTAACGAGACGATGCGGCTTCAGGTCCAGGTACCTGTCTTTCTTTATTGAAGGAAGTTGCTCTTGTCTCTAGGACTTTGGGTATTAAACGCTTCAGGGAACTGTAGAATATAATCTCCTGCTACATAATGATAGTTGGTGTAGGACGTCACATATACCTATACGCTAATACGCGTTGTTACACCTTGTTATTGTCTTTACAAGCACACATACACTATACACATTTATTTATTTATTTGTTTATATATAATAAATATATATATATATATATATATATATATATATATATATATATTATATATATATATATATATATATATATATATATA
>NC_090732.1:152074125-152076625 GCF_036898095.1 Palaemon carinicauda
GTACATACCATCATCTCGGCATAGCAGACGAAGAGATACCCCCAATTCACTTATATTCCTCCGTGATACATAGATGTCATGATTTGCTGACATAATTCGTTCTTGCAGAAATGTCCTGGAGGAATTAGGAAAGGGGTCCGATGTAGATGTCCAGCGTGAAAAGCCATACATTTTTGGTATAACTTGTTCTTGCAGACACTCTTCAAGAAACCATTTCTGGTTTTTCCTCCGTGAAGTCCCTGCACAAGTCGTTCATAACGTCTGAATATATGCTTGATATCGGCATTCCAACTGAAGATATGGAAAAAACGAGGGGTTCCATGATGGGCTAATATGTCTTATTTATAACTGTAATCGAACAGTTTAACATGTTTTTTTCAAAAAGGCCCATAAAAGAAACACAGGAAATATGAATAAATCACACTATATTTCGGTCAATAAACATCGACCCTCTTCAGGATGTAAAGTACAAGTGAGGCTTACAGTGGAGAGTGACGGTTTATATATGAAAGCAAAAGGGTTGTGTTCAATTGTTCTATAGTTGTTATAATTGCTGGAAGGATTAGCCAAATTTAATTACATCCAGGTGCGTGTTCTTATTGTTGAGCCGCCTTGGAGGAAGTCTTGACCTCTGATGCATGTCTGGTGGCCGGTCTCCGTGGATTATCTTCTTAATGATAGGGTTGAGAAGAGTATTGTCCACTGTGTCAGCTTTCCATTGGCCCCCACATAGGTTCATTGTGTTTGATTGATTTATGATGGCTGATTCCAGGATTTTCCTTCTGTACGGACAGGTACTCTTAAAAAGCAAAGACGACTCACTCCAGTTAATCTGGTGCCCTAAATCCTAAGGTGAATGAAAATCCCCGAGTTTTCATACCCATATCTAACAGATCTTTTGTGTGTCGGATAATCTTTGAGATAGCGAACGGCCAGTTTGCCCAACGTACACTTTTTCACAATCCCTGCATGGTACTTTGTAAACGCCGGATTCTTGTAAGCCTCACTTGTACTTTACATCCTGAAGAGGGTCGATGTTTATTGACCGAAATATAGTGTGATTTATTCATATTTCCTGTGTTTCTTTTATGGGCCTTTTGAAAAAAACATGTTAAACTGTTCGATTACAGTTATAAATAAGACATATTAGCCCATCATGGAACCCCTTCGTTTTTTCCATATCTTCAGTTGGAATGCCGATATCAAGCATATATTCAGACGTTATGAACGACTTGTGCAGGGACTTCACCGGAGGAAAAACCAGAAATGGTTTCTTGAAGAGTGTCTGCAAGAACAAGTTATACCAAAAATGTATGGCTTTTCACGCTGGACATCTACATCGGACCCCTTTCCTAATTCCTCCAGGACATTTCTGCAAGAACGAATTATGTCAGCAAATCATGACATCTATGTATCACGGAGGAATATAAGTGAATTGGGGTATCTCTTCGTCTGCTATGCCGAGATGATGGTATGTACAGAGATCTTTCTTCATATGTGCTGACTGGTGCTATTAATAGTAGTGTGACTCACTCCGAGAAATTGAATAATAAATTAGAAAGACTCATACGAAATAGTACATGGAATAATTTAGGATTGGAAAATAACGTTTTGAATTTATCGAACCGTCCACTCACAGTGAATGAGCAAACAGCTCTGAATCTAGGTATCTCTTTTGCTATGAAACCCGGACGGGAAAGTCATTTTGATTATGTGGTGGCCTTCGATAAACATTTCTCTAAAAACAATTTTGAAAAAGATGAAACTTGCCTAAAAGGAATCTTGTTAAATGCATTAGAACAAAGTAACAGTAAAAATCCGCTTCCCAGAAGGTTTCATAATGCAATTTTTTCATTAAACAAAACCGATAATATCATCATCACAAAATCGGATAAAAGACGGAAAAAATAGTCATTCTTGATAAAGAGACGTATGTCAACAAAGTTCAACAACTCCTAAACGATGACACTACATATGAAAAGCTAACAAAAGATCCCCGTAACTCTGTTGCTCCGGAGTTTTTCAAATCCGTAAGAAAATCGGAAATAATAAAAAAAGACATCGAGGTCTTAGAAAAATTCAAAGTCATGAACCCCTCGTTGCCATATTTTTACGGGCTCCCAAAAACTCATAAGGACGGTATTCCCTTACGCCCAATCGTCTCATGTAAAGGGTCATTTATATATAATTTATCAAAATGGTTAGCAGACTTGCTGTCTCCCTTTCTAGGGAGCTTTTCTTCAGCTCATATTAAGCATGCAGAGGACTTCATCCAGAAATTCAATAGATTAAATATCCCGGTAAACAATGTAAAACTCTTGAGTCTTGACGTAGAATTCCTATTTACAAAGGTCCCGATCAACGACGTATTAGGTTTCTTGAGGGAAAAATTAATCCCTTACGAAGATCACTTCCCCCTCGGTATTGAAAAAACAATTAAGTTAATTAAACTAAGCGTGTCAAATAACGTTTTCCTCTTTCAATGGAAATTTTTACAAAC
>NC_090732.1:152081625-152084125 GCF_036898095.1 Palaemon carinicauda
CATATATTATTATTATTATTATTATTATTATTATTATTATTATTGTTGTTGTTGTTGTTGTTGTTGTTGTTGTTGTTGTGTTGTTGTTGTTGTTGTTGTTGTTGTTGTTGTTGTTGTTGTTAAACTGGAGGAGATTAACCAGCCCAATGAGTAAAGGTTAACAGCCTACACATTTGGAAGAAACAAGAACAGCAAGAATCAGAAAAAAAGGAAAAAGCAATAAGAGATTGCTTTTATGATGATAGGGAGAAGACGCTACGTTAAGTGGAAGTTTGTTGCCACTTATAATACACTAAGGTACTTCAGGATGAAAAATATAAAAAAACCTTCCCTCCACATCTGTCAGAAAAAAAAAATGCATTTAAGGACAATGAATTGAAAACCATAGACATAAGTTCATAATTCTTTCAATTACATCTTTGGCAGCAGCATTTGTGCTTTTCCAATATAATTAGTGCTCTTACTTCAAACATAAACGTATCTTTTATATTCTATTTTGTCTTGACTTTTCAACTCTAATAGACGTCATAAAAAAATGAGCAAAATCTTTAGATTCATTTCCATTTGGAATTTAGGTGAAATTGAGAGAAAATAGATTAATAATTTGCAATTTTATACTTTTTCGCTTGAAAATTTATTCATCAACAATATCAAATTTAGATTTTCTCTCTTGAAAATCTCAGACTATGATTGCTATGCACGGGGCATGAAAACTAATTTTAACATCTGAAACAAATCAATATCAATCTCAACAAAAGCTATTTAGTTCGGATATTAAATAATGAATCCAACAGCAAATAAACAATAAAATATAACAATAATAAAATTTTATTTAAAATGAAATATGAAATAGGAGGTAACGATTATCAAGATCAATAAACAGAAATAATGTACAAAAGCACAAGGAATTAGAATGAATTACAAATGAATTGCTCACTTTCTAACTAAAACACCCTTTTACGAAATCCCTTTTTTACCCCTTTATTTACTGCAACATCTACAAAAAAAGAGCAAAGCAATAATACACCATAAAATATTAATTAAAAGTCTTGTCATCAATCTTCCAAAAATATATACCAAGATTATTTTTTTTTCAAATGCACAATTCAACCATATACATTTTTATCTTCAACATCGTAATTATACATACAATCGCATGTTTAGGTGAAGTTTCACTTTAACAATGGCTGATGTAGCCAAAAATGACTACTATAGAAAAACAGCGCCTTTGCTTCACCACAAAATAAACTTTTGCCTGTTCAAATAAGTTTTACTGGACATAATTCAACGTTTTTTTTTAGCTTTTAACTGATCCCGAAAGGTACTCAAACTTTTCAGCCGGAATAAGTGTCATATTTTCGGACTTGCATAACAATTTTCGATGAACTTTACAAGTTATCACTATTTTTTAACAATCTCACATAGTTCATCCGCGTGACATTCACCGTATCTCGTATAAAAACTTAGCCAAAAAGGACCAGAGAGTTTACAAACAAATACAATTATGTCACTCCTACTTCACTCATCATTCTTTTCAAGGATTCCACAGTAACTCACATATAAGGGATTTTTTAGAAGTGATATAACTAACTTTCTTTTAACCACACATCGTTATAAGGATGAATTAAATGCTTTGCCGCGTTAAGATGCTTAATACCTCGGCGCTAAAAACTCCCAGAGGGTTTTCACTCACCACTAAAATAATATGTAGTACATCGGTTACTTAAACCAGAGAGTAGAATTGAAGCAGCCTCCTGTAAACGTCTCCCAACGTGCGATTCATGGATCGAAAGTGCTAGAATTACTATGCTAACTATCCATTAGTGTTAACGACCGTCTACATCCCCAGTGTCCTTGAGAGCAAGGTATGGGAGGTTTTGAGGAAGCCTGTAGGTCTACCTACGAGTTACCAGCGATGTTATTCCCTTCTTGGTCCTAGGTTGGGTGGAGAGAAGTCTGGACAAGAACGTATCTTATGCATTGTATATATACTACATATGATAGATCTCTTGGACATTGTGCAGCAAGCATGTCTGTCTACCCCTTGGCTCTGGAGCTCAAGAGTTCCCTTTTAATCTCTAATAAAGCTCCCATATGCTCCCCATTCACACAAGTAAAAATAGTCTTCCACTTCACTGTCAGGATCATTAGGTTTGGGAATTCCATCTCCAGTTTTGCAAGCTGCTGCTGGAACTCGACGGTGTAAGTTCCATTGTACCCAGCTCCTTCATATTGCTCCAATAAAGAGACGTGTGGAAAGACATCAATCCTTGATAAGGGTTTGCTTAACTCAACCTGTATAACCTGTCTGGCAGAGTCCGTTTTAGGTGCCAAACCCCTTTGATATTTTTTTTTATTTCCTCTCTCTCTCTCTCTCTCTCTCTCTCTCTCTCTCTCTCTTCTCTCTCTGACTTATTAGCAGCCACTGCCTGGTTCACAATTCTTGCCCCATCATAGGCCGAGAGTGGTGGGGAATTACCAAACCCCTTTGATATTTTTT
>NC_090732.1:152089125-152091625 GCF_036898095.1 Palaemon carinicauda
AGTTTTCTTTGAAAATTAATACCCTGAAGAAAATTATCAGTGTATCATCAAACAATGTTTTTTATCAACTGTCAATTCGTGTGTATCGTACTTATGGCTGTTGGCTTTTTTAGGACATCATGATAATCCAATATTACCATTACTAAAGTTTCAAGGTTTGTTGCAAATCTCATGAACTAATTATTACTTTATAATCTAGGAGCGTCGATGCCATACAAATAAACAAGAAAAATTTTCAACTCACAGATGAATCAACACGTTTGCAGGAAAAAACATCAGTAAAAAAATTGAAACGCAATGATCTGAAAATTTTAAGTACTGACAATAATAATACTGTCTCGTATATTTGTAAATTTTAGAAATGTCAACGTTCAGTCCGGATTCATCATCTCCCACCACTGCAGGCATTCAATAAGTACGAAGAATCTTTAGAAAAAATATGAGAAACTATAAATACTGACCTTTCAACTGTTTGACACTTTTACTTCCATTCTCAATATCTACAATTTCCATCTCGCTTATAATTATAGTTTTTAATGTTTACGATCCTACAATAGCCCAAAGTAGTTTTGTACGAGGCAGTGACAAATAAGGAAAACTGCAGAATAATAATAATAATAATAATAATAATTATAATAATAATAATAATAATAATAATAATAATAATATGGCAAAATAAAAAAAAGAACGCTAAAGTATAGATATCTTTAAGTATGTTATACTAACGGAGGACGATGACGAGCAAGAACACTAACGAATTCCAAGAAATTTCCTGAAAAGGTTTTCCAAAATGTGGTAAATGAAAACCAAGACAAAACTGGAAGCATGAACCCAACGGTAACTGGGGAATAAACATCTTACTTTTCTTGTGTTCGCAGATAAAACAAAAAAGATAGAAAATATTAACAATTCTGTTGAGAGAAATTGGAAAACAAAAAACATAAATGGAAGCAATAAAAAAAGAAGGCAAGAAATTATTATACGAATTTCTGAAAGGGAGCCGGAAATAATCTCAGAAAGGGTTCATCTACGTCGTGAGCCTTCCATTCACCAACGTGTCAAGAGAGTCGCCTGAGCTATCAGTCACCTTTCTCCCATTGATAAAAATGTTATACAATGTCAACTAGATCCCAAACGTTTTGTTGCGTAAGGCTCCAGAGAGGAGGGAGAAGCAAGCCGATTTAATCTTCTTCGTACTTACATTTTCTGTTAGTATTTGTAGTTGTTCATCTGTACGACAAGTTTTGAAAATACTTTGTAAACTCTTTTTCACCTTACCATTTACGTCATCATTGCAAAGTTTCTCAAAAAATAAATAAATGTTTCCTAATTTCTGCAGTAGTAATATATACTCTAATGGTTCCTTATCACTAGCAATATATTTATTTGTAAAATCCACAATGACATCCCAATTTCCTCACACAATTTAGATAAGGATGTCATTAAAATTACTGAACCCAAATGTAGATGTCTTTATGTAATTCATTCTCATCGAAAAATTCTAAATAGATAAAGTTAAACCTCATCCTGACCTACCGTACATGGGGTTGAATACTATCTGGGAATTATGGCTACTTAAGATATTGCCTCCTTGGGTTCAGGCTGTGTAGTGACACGCGTGAAAATTAAGATGGTTAAGTGGTCTTTGTGGATATTGTAAATAAACCACCACACACATTATATATATATATATAATATATATATATATATATATATATATATATATATATATATATATATATATATATATATATATATATATACACACACATTGTATGTACGTGCATAAATTTTCATAGCCACAAGAACCTCTCTCAATTACCTTATTATCTTTTGGATTCACTTTTGGAAACCTTAAAAAGGATTGCTGCCAATGGCAGGACTACAACCTGTATTCAAGTGGCTCCCATCGGTAGACACTAAAACGCTATGCTACAGATAAGAATGCTTGTAAACGTCGCAGCTGAGAACAGGAGAGCTTTGATACATTTGAGAATATAAAACTAATGGTAGATTACTGGATTAGAAGTGAAATGTTGGCTGCAGTGAGAATAAGATTACTTACTATACCAAAGAAGGTTTATTTGGGACTCTTGAGAGAAAAGTAAGATCACTGGTTTTATATTTGCTACAAGAAAACGATGTTTTCAAAAAAGTTAGAATGTATTTGGATCATTTGATAAGGAACAATAGTGAGAGTTCTGAAAGCTCAGTGGAATAAAAAGTTGTATATGCCTGTAAGGACACAGTTAAGGGGAATAATCGAAAAAGAAAATTTGCATGATATCACATAATGTATAAATTACAAATTAAACCGTTAAGAACAGTGAATTCTATTAGAAAGGTGGCTAATAGAGTTAGAACATGCAGGTAGGCGAGTGCCTGAGTCTATGTAAATATGCGTCTACGGCAAAGCATTTTGTGCCTTCTCCTTCGCTGTTCATTGAATTAATGATACCAGAAGTTGGAAAAAGACATTAGACGTAGTTGCAAAGACCTG
>NC_090732.1:152104125-152109125 GCF_036898095.1 Palaemon carinicauda
AACCTACTTCCTGCCCTTTGGGTATGACGTTTACCCGAACCTGTACGTGCTGCCATACCATATGTCGATATTTTGCCCATGATGGATCTGAGGACCAAAGATGACGCTCTTATAGACAGCCACTTCACCACCTTCAAGACCTCCTTCAATGCTACCACTCCTGACAAAGAGGGCAACTATTCAACATAGACCGAAGCTGACGTAAAATGGTAGGACACAGATGCCTACCCCGTGACATGCCAGAGAGCTGACTGAACCGCCCACCACCCGCTACTCGCTCACTCTCCAACCAACAACCTCTACAGCCACTTACTGACGCCCATCAGCCGCAGTTACATAATTACCAGATTCAGGGCTGCTATGAAGAAATGTGCAAACAGTTGTCAGTGGCTAAAGAACATTTAAGTAGGCCATCGCTTGGGGCAGTGGCCTCCCCTATCACTAATCTTTTCTTTTTACATGATGCAGGTACAGGTTTGCGATTTTTGGTAGACGTGTGCTTTCCGTTCTCTTCGGCCAAGGCCACTCACCAGGATACAACGTAGTGTAAGTCTGCCAACGTCCGCCTGGTAGCTGAAAATACATCTGTGATACCTAGCCACAGCTACAAAAACCTCATATTATCGTTTGGCAGCGACAAATTTAATTGGAAGTTTTTTGTTGCTGACGTAATATTGCCCATCCTCGGTGCACATTTCATCTCACATTTCCACATCCTGGTTGATGTCGCTCACTGACAGTTAGTCAATGCAGATTGTTACTTGTCGACACCTCTTCAACACGCCACCTCCAACCTTGCTCTTCCCATCAGAGCACCCATGGATGCCTATGCCCACCTTACGTTGTACCCGGAAGTCTTCTGTTCAGAACTTCGCTGGTTGCCGCCAAACACAGTGTCCATAAGATTCAGGCATCTGGTATCAGATTGTTTGGCAGCCGCTAAACAAACATTCATGAAAAAGGAAGAAATGGGTTTTTGCTAAAAGGCCTCCAGACCATGGTTGTCACCCTTACACATCGTCCTGAAGAAAGATGGCTCTCTGTGTCCGTGTGGGGAATATAGGCGTCTGAACATGCAGACAGAACCGGATCACAATCCCCTCCCAAACTTTGCCGATGTGACCTCCTACTTGAACAAACCGAAGGTTTTCTCCACGCTTGACCTTCTGAAAGGGTATTATCAGGTGCTCAGAAACTCAGAAGACATCCCTAAGACCGCCATTACCACCCTTTTTGGTACATACACCTCCAATTACTTCTGTTTTGACTTTCCTAATTCTGGGGCCACTTTTCAATGCCTCATGGATGGCATCTTAGTGGACCTCCCCTTCTGTGTATGGTACCTGAACAACATACTTGTGTTCAATTCCTCCAAAGAGGAACACCTCCATCACCTACGCATCATGCGTGACCGCCTGCAACAGAACGACCTTGTAGTCCGGTACCAAGTGTACCTTCGGCGCCAATGAAGTATCTTTATTAGGGAAATGTATCACTCCAGAAGGAATCCGCTACCTCCCTGAGATGGTAGCAGCCATTCAGAACTTCCCCACGCCCTCGACTGTCAAAGTAATGCAAGAATTCCTGGCCATGATCAACTATCATCACCCTTTCCTACCAGCCATTGCCATCACTCTTACCCCCCCCCCCCCCCTTTACACCTCCCTCAAGGGCAAGCCAAAAGACCTGAAGTAGGGTCCCTTCAAGAAAAGGCCTTCTGCAACACAAAAATTGCCCTTTCAACCGCTACTGCTCTCATTTTTCCCGTGCCACATGCACCTCTCCTTCTCTCCATCGATGACAGCAACGACACTATTGGGGAAGTACTCGAATAGGTGGCCAACGGCTGGCCCAGCCCTGTGGCCTTCTTTGGTAGAAAACTGTTCAAGGTGGAATCCGACTATTCTACCTTCGACCACAAATTACTGTCATTGCAATTGGCTGTCAAACTTTTACCACTTTTTGGAAAGTGCGCGCTTCGTTATTCGCACGGGCCACATTCCTCTGATGCACGCCTTCACTCGACAGTACGACGCCTGGTCCACCTTCAATACTGACATCTCTCCGCTGTAGCTGAAAACAATTGCACTCTTCAACACGTCCCTGTGAAAACGAATCCCATTACCGATGCCCTGTTAAGAAACACATTGGCCGCCATTCACCTGGGAATGGATCACAATGCCTTGGCAGAAGCCTAAGGAGATGATCCAAAGTACCAAGTATGTAGGACATCCTTCACATTCCTCCATTAGGAAGACTTCGCCCTTGACGACTTCAACACCACTCTCCTTTGTGATGTCATTATCGGTTGACCACCACCATGAATAAATGCCGGCATGCGCCGATAGTCGTTTGATTTCATTCATGGCCTTTCACATCCCTTGCACCAATAGAGTGCACATCAAATGAAGATGAAGTCAATTGGCATTGCATTACAAAGGATGCAAAGGATTGGGGTGTTCACCTCGCCTCTCGGTTACAGCGTTATGGCTTACTCTCACAAAACATTTAAAAATGTTCAATTAATATCAATGATAAATATATAGTCAAACTTGACACTAACAGAGTGAGTAGAAAATGTATGGCTCAGTAATGGTGACGTTATTCTCCGCCGCAAAGCTCAGACTATTGTCCAGTTAGACACACGAATTCTTGTTACACCTCGCTCAGAAGTGCTCACAGCCACACCATTAATGCTCGGCGATTTCCTGTGTTTAGTATTGCTCACAACCTCTGCAATCTCTCCCTACAGTATCTGTTTTGCTGGTTGGTTACTCGCTACGAAGTAAGAGTGTGACACGGTGCACTTCTTTGGAGCAAGGTATGCCAGAAACTCTTAGTGTCCAAATGTACCTTCCTTATGCATTCTGTCTACTCGAGGAGCCACTGACAGGTCCTTAAGTAGAGTTTATAACCAGTAAACTATCGCTGCTACAAGGAGGTTAAAATATTAATAAACATTGAGTGCATTTTTCCCATTAGTATTATAATTAACAGTAGTATTAACATTATTGTTGTTTTGTTAATTGGAATTATTGAAATATGCAAATAAGCATATTAACATTGTTGAGGTTTAAACAAAATGAGGTGCATAATTGATAAAAGAGGAAAGAGTTCTAATAACATAAGGGACAAATGAAAATAGATTAATGTAAAAAAGACAAACGGCAGATTCACCCATGGAGTATATATATATATATATATATATATATATATATATATATATATATATATATATATATATATATATATATATATATATATATATATATATGTATGTATATGTATATATATATATATATGTATATTTATTTATACATATATATGCATATATATACACACATATATATACATATATATACATATATACACATGTATATATATACATATATATACACATATATATGCATATATATAGATATATATGTATATATACATATATAGACATATATCTATATATATACATATTTTATATATATATATATATATATATATATATATATATATATATATATATATATATATATATATATATATATATATAACTGTATATATAAGTCTATTGGTATAATCAAATATTAAGTTTCTAAATACAATAACCTTAGAAATAGATTATAATCAACTGAAATTATATATGATCAAACATTTAATCCGGTCGAAAATTTGAACTTAAGCACTGAGGGAAATTCACGAAACACCATCAGCAGGTATATAAAGTATATCACAACTAATATACCCCACGAAATAAATGAAATACCTTCGTTCTCCGGAAATAAAAGATTTTGAGACCAATCGTGAATAAATAGACCCTTGGAAAAGAAAAACGTGCAAGAAAATCCGTGGATATCTGGCATGAAGTAGAGCCATTTTCTATGGGAAGACAAGATGGATATGTGAAAGACATTTACTCAGGAAGGGAACTTCGGTCATTCGGACGGCTGAGGGTTGATATGATTCTAAGATTGTCCCCTTGACTGTCCGTTCATTTATTTCACCTGACGCAGCGAAATATTCCAAGTGATACGTTTCCTCAAAGGCCAGAGAATACGATGGACTGGGACTCGAGTTCCGGATCCCACTGTGAGATGGGGGCAAAGATCATGACGGATGAATATTTATTTGCATTGAGAAGCGATGTATATGCATATTTCCTTATGGTGAACTAGCTATCTATCGATTTAATATATATATATATATATATATATATATATATATATATATATATATATATATATATATACATATATATATATATATATATATATATATATATGTATGTATACTCATATATATACAATATATATGTATATATACAATATATATATATATATATATATATATATATATATATATATATATATATATATATATATATATATATATATATACAACATATCTATATATATATATATATATATATATACATATATATATATACATATATATATATATATATATATATATATATATATATATATATATATATATATATAAATATATATGTGTGTGTATATCAACAGATATCTATATGGTTTTAGTAGCATCAAAGATGTAGCTTCATTATTTCTTCAAACATTTATAATATATATATATATATATATATATATATATATATATATATATATATATATATATATAGTATAAATATATATACATTATATATATAATGTATATATATATATATATATATATATATATATATATATATATATATATATATATATATATATATATATATATATATATATAAATTACATATATATATATATATATATATATATATATATATATATATATATATATATATATAGTATGTGTGTGTTTATATATACTGTATACATAAATCAAATATGAATTAATATCAGAGCAAAGAACTCCACTTGTGCCAGGCTATTTATAAGGAAATAAATGAAAATGAAATAAGCAGAACAGACTTCAATATTAAAATTACATAGTTTTGAGATGCTAAACATTTCCTTGAAAAAAAACAAAAACAAAAA
>NC_090732.1:152124125-152126625 GCF_036898095.1 Palaemon carinicauda
TGCCCTTTTATATGTTAATTCAGAGAGAGAGAGAGAGAGAGAGAGAGAGAGAGAGAGAGAGCGGAGGCATTTATGAAAATTCGGTAATGTCCATAACAATCTCACTTAATAGATTTTTGTTTAAAGCTAAAAGGACACCATTGACATAGACAAAGAGTGAAGGTGGTGATAAAGGATTAGCAAATCCAATAAACCAGGTATCAATTTAACAGCTGGATTTTAGATAAATAACTCCTAGAGAGAGAGAGAGAGAGAGGGAGAGAGAGAGAGAGAGAGAGAGAGAGAGAGAGAGAGAGAGAGAGAGAGAGAGAGAGAGAGAGAGAGAGAATGTCAAGGACGACATCTGCTGTCTCTAATACCTATATATCACATAATTTTCCTTCATAACTTTATTTTTCTCTACTATTACGTAGTTTCGTCATTATTTAAAAGAATATATACCTCAGTTGCTTTTCTGTTGGTTCTGCTTTGCAATGTTTGTTTTTCTTAGTATCTTCGGATTTGCGTTTTTATCTTTTATCTATTTCTCTATTTCCCGATTTATTGAGTTTTTCTTTATACGAATTTGTATTCAATATATCTTTATTTGCAATTGATTATTTTCAAAATATTAGATATTTTTTGCCTGTGATTATGTTTTAATAATTATTTCCGTTATTTAACATTAAGCCTTTTCAGTGATGATTAGTTTATTAGACCTTTTTTTGTTTTCAACGAAAACTAGGAAAGACGAGTTTTCTTACAAACTAATTTTTATTCAGTTTACCAATATTAGTAGTTAATTATTTTCAAATAATTCATTAGATTTGCCTGTGATTATATGAGTTTTAATAAATATTTCTGATACTTACTATTAAAAATTTTTAGTGTTGACTAGTTAATATAACCTTTTTTGCTTTCAACGAAAAGCAGGAAAAACCTAGTTTTTTTTTTTTTTTTTTTTTTTTTTACAGTCGAATTCTTATTCAGTTCATCGATATTAGTAATCAATTATTCTCAAATAATTAATTTTATATGCCTGTGATCATATTGGTCTTAATAATTATTTCAGATATATAACATTAAGCATTTTTAGTCCTGACTAATCTATCTAACCTTTTTCCAACGATGGGACTTTCCTTCAAACGAAAGCGTATTAGAAAAGACATTCTATTTTACATTCATCTCATGAATTTAATTTTCATATCAGATAATGAAACTAATAATGACCACTTTAGTTCACTACGTAAACTAGAATGATTTTAATGTCAATGGCAGAGCCAACGTGGTATGAAATTTGGTACGCTTGGGACTTAGCTCCCGAACTGGGAGAAAATGTAATTAATTGGCGATTCAATAAGTAATTTCATGGGCAATTAGATTTATAAGTGGATAGATAAGTAGGAGAGAGAGAGAGAGAGAGAGAGAGAGAGAGAGAGAGAGAGAGAGAGAGAGAGAGAGAGAGAGAGAGAGAGAGAGAGAAATTCATTCCATAATTACTAATTAAAAAGTAATCTTACAGGAAATTGTGTATATAGATAAACAGATAGATGGATAGATAGATAGATAGAGATGGAAGTAGATAGATATCGATAAACAGATAGATGGGTAGAAGGTTATTCCCGTGAAAAAAACCCTAGATTTTATGTTGTTATTCTGGACAAAATTGAGTTACCCTTTACAAAAAGAAAGAAAAATAGGCTTAGGCACTTCAAATCCTTTTTTATCAAACAGTAGGTTACGTTTTTTTTTTTTTTTTTTTTTTTTTTTTTTTTTTTTTTTTTTTTTTTTTTTTTTTTTTTTTTGAGAGAGGGAAATAGTATTTTATGCTATTTGTCAGGAACTGAATATCCAGTTATTGTCGTGTTGAAGCGACATGTAAATATGTGCAATGTAATGTATTATAAATATGAATTGGTTAATGAAGGAATATCTTTGAAAAATAACTTGCTCGTGTACAAATAATATAACTATTCTTGATTTAAACTGATAACATGACCATGAGCAAAGTTTTTTTATATAAAACTTTTTTTCTTATGTGTAAAATTGTGCAATATATTGATGAAACATTCCAAAAACCTTTTGGAATATATTGCAAAACGATAAAATAGTTAACGACTACAATAAAATTTCCCTATAGGTAATCATGTCGTATTCATTTGATCTCATTTCACTTATAGCCTGGAAAAAGGAAAGAGGCTAAAATTTGTAAATGCAACTTTCATTGAGAGATATAAAATGAAAATACAATCATTTTTACTTATACGACAGTATATTTCCATGGCTCTAAAATCGTACTAAACAAATATCGACTCAAGAAAAGAACTAAGACTATATCTCAGTGGACATTTTCATTATAACCTAATTCTTCTGAACCCATTGTTAGTCAACTTCGTCGGTCCCACTCGGTTTTATTATGACCTATTCCGGCCTGTGTCATCTGTTTCCTACATTTATTCGTGCCCATTCATCTCATTCATTGACCCACGACAATAGATACCTTTCAGAATTGACCCAGAGT
>NC_090732.1:152154125-152156625 GCF_036898095.1 Palaemon carinicauda
TAATTTACTACTTTAAGAATAAGCTTTTTTTTTTTTGTCAATTCATGTCATTACTTCTAGAATATATTTTTTTTATCTTTATTCATATCATTACTTTACTAACCCCAGAATATAGCCTACTTTTTTTCTGTTTCCTCATTTCATATCTTTATTACTTCAAGAATATAATCATATTCCGTTTCCTCACTTCTTATCTTTATTACTTCTAGGATATTTTTGTTTTGTGTATCCTCATTCTATGTCTGTATTACTTCTGGAATATTTTTTCTGTTTTATCCCTTCATATTTTCCATTTCCAAGTATCTGCATACCTTGAGTAAAGTTTAAACCAGGAAGGACGAAACACAAACTAATACACGCTTCATAAAACACAAATCAATACACAATCAACTGTAGCTGAACACACTAGTGAATATGTAGAATTTGACCATGGGCTTGAAGTTTACAAGCTTAATATCTACTACTTTACAAGCCCTGAATACCTAAATTTTATATCCCCAATAAGGAAAAAAATATGTTCTCAAGTGACGAACACAAATACCCATATTCAATGTCACTCAACACGCACCCGTCACTGTAGTGTAGGCTAGTATCCCAACATAACTTTCTTTCAAGCGTGTGGAGACTTCATATATTACTTAACTAGATTTCAGCTTATTATTAAGTGCCACTGAAATAAGATAACTATGATGTATCTGCTCATTTCTAGCTACATAATGTGCCCTAGCCTAAGTGCCATGGCATTCCGTTAGTCTAGGTTTTGAGTTCCTACCGAGCGAGTGGGCGAGTACGCCCTCGCGCACACATAGACACACACATACACACACATACACATATATATATATACTGTATATATATATATATATATATATATATATATATATATATATATATATATATATATATATATATATATATATATATATATATTGTGTGTGTATGTGTTTGTTCAAGTCTGTATACATATATGTATATAAGATGTATGCACGTATATGTTAGGCTCTCTCTCTCTCTCTCTCTCTCTCTCTCTCTCTCTCTCTCTCTCTCTCTCTCTCGACCACAGCTAAACGTACCGCTTTATAAAGGCTTGCTAATATCAATATTAATGATAATTGTATTAAATTACAAAAATACCCCTTAAATCTAAATCCATCAAAAGGATTGGTTGTTTTGCTTGCAACAACAAGAACAGACCTTGGATTTTACTAAGTTAATGTTTAGCTACAAACTACAATTTCAAATACGTATATTAATTATTTAATAGAGAGATGGCAATACCCTTAAAGCCATTTCTCCTAGAAATTTCTCATAGAAATTTCCTGTTCTCATATGAAAGAAGCCTCAGTCTACCAGAAGTAATTACACGTAAAGGATAAAACATCAAACATTTTACTCGAGTGCTTTCATAATCCCCGAAACCCCGCAATCCAGCGTGCATAATATGCAGGAAATGTTGATATATGCAGGCACAGGTATTATTATTATTATTATTATTATTATTATTATTATTATTATTATTATTATTATTATTACTATTATTATACATAAACAGTAAAAATGTACGTGTAACTATTTAGATAGATATACACACACTCACACGCACGTACATACATTCAACCCTTCCCACCTCCTCCAGTTTTCCTAATTACAGCCCACTGATTCGATAATTTGTTGGTCTGTGGTTTCAGAATGTACCCCTCAGGGGACTCATTCTCGCCAGGGTATAACTACTCCCTCTCCTCTCTGAGGATGACAGGAAAGAAATTATATATATACATATATATACAGATTATATATATATAATATAAATATATATATATATATATATATATATATATATATATATTTATATATATGCATTATATATATATATATATATATATATATATATATATATATATATATATATATATATGCATTATATATATATATATATATATATATATATATATACTGTATATATGTATGTATATATATATATATATATATATATATATATATATATATATATATATATATATATATATATATAGTCAGATAATTGTTCTTTATTATCTAGTCGAAAATATTATTACTATTATTGTGTATACTGCCGCTAGAGAGTTAGGGGGTCCTTTGACTGGCCAGACAGTACCACATTGGGTCCCTCTCTAGTTTTGGTTCATTTTCCCTTTGCCTATACACACACACATACACCGAATAGTCTGGCCTATTCTTTACATATTCTCCTCTGTCCTCATACACCTGACAACACTGAGATTACTAATCAATTCCTCTTCACTCAAGGGGTTAGCTACTCCACTGTAATTCTTCAGTTAATGCCCACTTTCTTCTAGTAAGGGTAGAAGTACCTCTTCTAGGAGAAGGGCACTCCAAAATCAAACCATTGTTCTCTAGTCTTGGGTAGTGGCATAGCCTCTGTACCATGGTCTTCCACCGTCTTGGGTTAGAGTTCTCTTGCTTGAGGGTACATTCGGCCACACTATTCTCTCTTATTTCT
>NC_090732.1:152161625-152164125 GCF_036898095.1 Palaemon carinicauda
ACTGTATGCAGTATATATATATATTTATATATATATATATATATATATATATATATATATATATATATATATATATATATACACAAACACACAAATATGCATACGTGCATACATTATATATATATATATATAGAGAGAGAGAGAGAGAGAGAGAGAGAGAGAGAGAGAGAGAGAGAGAGAGAGAGAGAGAGAGAGAGAGAGAAAAGAAGGATAGTATCAATGTTAACAAATAAGCCTTTTCATTCATGAATTTAAATCTGCAGCTGACACCTCATTTGATTCTGGGGCCACTACACAATTCTCATATTACTTAAAAGTTAAACCGCAAATACTAAAAACGAATGATTTGCCTAGAAGTACACATAGGCTATGCTGCAAGTGCAGGGTTCCATTTCTATTAGAGGTTTGGCAGCATCCAAATTGATAGGAGTTAGGAAAGCACTTGAAATGTATTGACGTCACGATTTTGCTTTTGATTTTGACTTCAAAGGTTTCCAAACTGAACACACTGCTAAATTTTGAACCTTTTAATTACTTATTACCTGAATATCTCCAATGCTCTTTTACCAAATATTTTGTATACTATTCCTCAACGTTATCTCTCTTCTTCAGGATGCTTACTTAATACATCTTATATTTTTTTATCAAGTGCAGGAGATCTAACGCTAACAAGACCTACCGTTCCGATCTCACATTCCTTGCCATATTTTCTAAAGATTTTCAATAGAATCACAAGAAAGCGAGACAAATCCTCTCGAGAATCAATGCTCCGGAGAAAATCTAGTTAGCGAATTCTTCAAGCGTATGTCGAGAAAGAATCTTTAAGTTGTGAACATTCTTCACAGTTCCTCTGATATTCATTCACTGTCGCTTTTTAAAGGTTTAAAGGCCGATAATGAATGGCAGAGGCGAAGGACAGTGACATTGCCCTTGCAAGCAGGACATTGCCTAGAGACTGACCATATATAAACATGATTAGCGCCTAAGCCCCTCTCCACCCAAGATAGGATCAGGAAAAACCAGGCCATGGCTGCAGATGACTCAGTAGGTAGTCCTATAGGATCCCCTAAACCCCCATTTTTAGCTCAAAAGGATGGTGAAGATGCAGACACTGCAACAAAGTATCGAGCTCGAGCGGTATTCGAACCCCAGTCTGGGAGATCGCCAGACTGGGACGTCTCAATAGTCCACCACAACCACATTGCTTAGAAAAACGTTCCTCTAATTGTGAAAGCTAGAAACTCCATTAACACAGAGAGAGAGAGAGAGAGAGAGAGAGAGAGAGAGAGAGAGAGAGAGAGAGAGAGAGAGAGAGTTTAGCCACTTTTGTTTACTTTTGACATGATACGCCTCAAAATCTCCGCTCATTAGCTGGTTCTAGTCAGTCAGATTCAAACCCCCCCCCCAGCTTCTCTTTTTTTTCTCTCTCCCTTGTTAATTCAAAGTTTGTGGTCATTTGTTACCGTAAATTAATTAGAACCGCCATTCTTTCATTCATTTTAATTTCCTTCTTTCAGAAATTTAAATTATTATCATAAGTAAAAATATATGCATGAATACATATAGACAAACCATATATATATATATATATATATATATATATATATATATATATATATATATATATATATATATATATATATATATATATATATATATATATATAAAGAGAGAGAGAGAGAGAGAGAGAGAGAGAGAGAGAGAGAGAGAGAGAGAGAGAGAGAGAGAGAGAGAGAGAGAGAGAGAATATCCATTGTCGCTTCTGGTTTTATGTAATTCTCTCTTATTTAACTTCGCTGACCGAACAGATAAACAGATAAAATATTGTAATTTAATCTCAAACTATCTAAGCCACACGCATATCTCAAAAGACTATAGAAATACTTTATTTCCCGTGGATCTATGTTCTTTCAAACGTACCCAGTAACAAAACACTCTACAGATGAGATTAACGTAAACAAGAAAAACTTAAAAGAGAATAGACTCTGTGTTTTTCATTTACAATTTGAATACCTAATTAATCGCAGGGTATTCAAAGAGTTCAAGAAGAGACTGCTCAGATATTCTTCTTTTTTCATTGCTGTTGTCAATGGCAAGTATTACTTTCCTGCGGATAATGAATTGCCCAATACACAACACAAGACAGACGGAAGACGAAGCCTGGTTCACTGTATGACGAAAATACTGGTATGCAAATGCCAGATATTGCCTGGAATTCAATTTACATACGACGTGACGGAACAACTCGAAAGAGGTAACCCAACGTACCCTAGGCTAAGAACGGCCTTGAGAATATATCAGTACAGACAGGCAGTCGTTCGAAATTTTTGTAACTGGATCCTAGTGTTTGTTAACAATTTTTCTTGTAAACTTTACCGAACTACGACGAAGTTGTTAATCCTATATTCATCCCCTTTATATGCAGTTTCAAATTTACCTCAGATGTTTAAAGGTCCCTTATGAATGACAGAGGCAAGGGACAGTGACATTGCCCTATCAA
>NC_090732.1:152169388-152174388 GCF_036898095.1 Palaemon carinicauda
ACCTTGGCGGAGGTATGTCCTCTACGAGGACCATGTCCGCGTTCAGGACTTGCTCACTTGTTATTATTATTATTATTATTATTATTATTATTGTTGTTGTTGTTGGTGTTGTTGTTGTCGTTGTTGTTAGTAAAGGCCTGTTATTCATTAGTGACTACACATCTGAGTACAGACAATGTCATTACCTCCGCCAGGAGGTTATGTTTTCGGTTCGGTTTGTTTGTTTGTTTGTTTGTCTGTCTGTCTGTGGACAACGTAGAGGCCACATTTCTACACGGAATCACTTCAAACTTGGCCAAGTAGTTCCCCAATGTGTATGGAAGAACTGATTAAATTTTGGTCAAGGTCACCCCAAGGTCAAGGTCACAGGGGTCACTGGTGTCACTATGACATAAGTGGCCATATCAAGAGACAGAAATAAAGCACTGACTTTTGCATAAGCCAACAGGGAAGTCCTAGTCCAGGCGCAACCCATGGGTGATATTCAAATTTATAAAGGTCAAAGGTCAAGGTCATATTGGTGCATTATATCAATGTCATATTAAGTATCAGTGGCAAATGAACAAAGATCACTTGAAGGTCAAAAGTCAAGCAGGTCACTTGAAGGTCAAGGTCACGTGAAGGTCAAGGTCACGTGAAGGTCAAGGTCACCTGAAGGTCAAGGTCACGTGAAGGTCAAGTACATTTGAAGATCAAGGTCACTTGAAGCCAAGGTCATGTGAAGGTCAAGGTCACGTGAAGGTCAAGGTCACTTGAAGGTCACGTGAAGGTCAAGGTCATGTGAAGGTCGAAGTCACATCAATTCATGATTCTAGGACATATGGCGCTCTAGGTCACCTTGGCGGAGGTATGTCCTCTACGAGGACCATGTCCGCGTTCAGGACTTGCTCACTTGTTTACTATTATTATTATTATTATTATTATTATTATTATTATTATTATTATTATTATTATTATTACCAAGTGTGTCTGAACATTCCTATGAGGCGAATAGAAACGGTCATTAAATTGCTGAACAAGTTCCAACAAAATATCATAACCATAATTGCTTAAAGAAGTAAGGAATGCCGGAAGAAGGGAATTAGAGCAGGATACCGAAAGGAAATAAGAACTCATATACAAACCAAGTAGCAATACAGAGATGTTATGAGAATTGGGGTAATACTTCATGGCACTTTGTTAGGTGATACAACAAATATAAATGTCATAAAAGTACATTAATGTCAAGTAGGTAAGGCAATGTTGAAACACTTTTTAAAATAAGAAACATTAAAAAATTTCATAAAAATGTTTGCGTAACTTTAAAAAAAAAAAAAAGTAAATCCAATATGTCATATGAGGAACGGCAATATTGCTCAACTTTTAAGAGAATAAACTTGAAATACAGTTGTCAAAAGATCTTAGTCAATATTCAATGGCTTTCAAAATAACATAAATGGAACGTCATAACAATTGCTGGAATGTTGCAAGACTTGGAAAAAGAAATACCAAGTATGAAGAGCTCCAGTATTGCTAAATGTCTATTTAAAACCAACTAAGAAAAATTTAGCAAGAAATTACGGTTGTTTTTTAAGGATTTTACATAAAATTCCTAAACAATGAAATAACGTTACGTGGCTATATTGACTGAGAAATGACATAAAGAATATTATAAAACTCCTGGCTATGTTGTAAGACTTTAGAAAAACAAGAACAAAAATATCAAATATCACAATAGACTATCGTACTCGACTATATAAAAACACTAAATAAAAGTTGTATTGAAAGATGAAAGTCCCATGCAAAACAAAGTAAAAAGGAAAAAAAGAAAAAAAAAGGATGGTGGGAGTGAAAACAATTCACAGCAAAAGCTTCAGATTTACCGACGAGCCTCCGTCGTCCGAAAATGGCCCAAACAATATGTTGATATTCGTCATAATCCTCACATGTCCGCAAGAATTTCTGTAATCGGGGGACTTACTCGTGAGATATTTCTGTCCCGACCATCATCAGAAGCGGTGACATATGACTGCGATCTATGGCAGGTCAGACAATACCATGAAATGTGGTGATTACTGCCTCTGACACACGACAATATGTGGCTCTCATTTCTTTTCCGATTTTTCTTCCCCCTTTTTTTTAGGATTAGGTAAATCCCTGGTTTTATGTGTGTTCTTCCCCTTTTTTACGTTATGAGAGTGCTTTGTTTTTTTTTTTACCAGCTATTTTTTTATTTATTTATTTATTTTTTTAGTTGACGAGAGAGGTTCTTTTTTACTCTCTTCCCTCTTAATTTTGTGCTATTTTTTTGCCATTGTTATTTTCAGAAACCGCATTATCTTTAAAGAATATGCGAGGCTCTTGTTTTCATTACGTTCAGTTAATTATTTATTGTGTGTTATGGGACCGTCTTAATTTTAATTCTCCTTGTTTTATACGTAAATAGATTTAACTATGATTATGAGTATCCCTTCTTCTTAATCTAATTTTCCCAAGATTTTTCGTATCACTAGATGCTCAAGCAATAAATTTTTCATTTTTTTTTAACCATTTTACTTTACTTTAAGCTTTTATTCATGATCTTGTATCATATGGCAAGGCCAAAGCGCTCTGCAGGACCTACAAGAGTTGTTTGTTGCATACGTTCTCAAGTATTAAGAGTATCAAATGGCGTAATCCTCTATAATTATCAACTCCAAGGCAACATAATTTTTCAAGAATAAAAATCATTACTATGTTCCTGAAAGGCTTTATATAATCAGTCCCTAGGATGTCTAGTGGGAGCTAGCTATGCACTCTTAGGACGGCATATTTGAAAGCTCCAAACCTACAACCGAGATGCATTTTGTTTCCAGTAACTTGAAACCATTCGTAACTATTCTCGTGTCGACACGATTTGTTTGCTGCACGTTGTATAACAATTATCCTAAATGTTTTGGATGTCCAGTTCTGATAATTTGAAGAGACATTGCACATATCTTGAAATTTATTCTGGCTTCAATAGGCGGCCAGTATAATTTAACTAGTCCAAGGGTAATCCTTTTTTCGGGATGGACACTTTATTTTTTTTTTTTTTATTATTATTCTTGCTCCCCAGTTTATAATGGTTTCTGACATCTAAAGTTGCACTTTGGGTAGGTTTTTATAGATAGTTACAGCAATCAACCATGGTAATAACGCAGTTGATCTCAAGTTTCGTAACAGAGCATTCATCAAATTATTTCCTTACAAACGAAATGTGTCTTTGGTTTTATAATCTTCGCTTTCTGTTCTTCACTTGTTCATTTACTTTCAAATAAATACTATTTTATTTTCTCTTTAATTTTCTTATTTTCTTTTGATGTTCTATCGATTTCCGGCAATGCTAATCATACTGTCTAGCTTCATAATTCCTTTTGACCAACTTTTTTTATTCCATCGGTTAATATTTACTTGTTTTCGGCTATTCTTTTTATGTTTTAGATATGTTATATGCTTCAAAATAATTCCGTTGGTTATTCTCTTTGGAAGTCTTTACCTCAGCCAATGTCCCGAATTCTACGGAAATAAGGACATCAAATCATGAAGCCTATTGTTATTCACATTACCCATTACTAAAGATTCGTAGGCAATATCTTAACCTAAGGTTTGAAGATTTTGATGAGAAGCAGTCGTTTTGTAGCTTAGCTATTGAATAAAAGACCCATAGCATTCTACAATATTGTGGCAGCAGTTAACAAGATCACCATCCTCTCACAATGTGGTTGTGGTGGCCTATGTGGTAATGTCTCTGACTGGTGAACGCCAGACTAGCATTCGAGTCCTGCTCAAACTTGTTAGTTTCTTTGGTCGCTGTAACCTTACCATCCGTGTGAGCTAAGGATGGCTGGGTGTTTGGGGGGAGCCCTTTAAGTCTATCTGCTGAGTCATCAGCAGCCATTGCCTGGCCTTCCTTATTCCTAGCTTGGGTGGAGATGGGGCTTGGGCGCTGATTAAATGTAGATATGGTCAGTCTCTAGGACATTGTCCTGCTCGATAGGAGAATGTCACTGTCCCTTGCCTCTGCCATTCATGAGCGGCTTTTAAGCCTTTAAACTAGAAGGGCAACATATGCCAAGCAAATACAGCATATGTCACTCCATCTCCCTCTCCATGAACTGGCCCAAATTAATCTTTTTCCGAAATGGATCCCCGATAGATTTACAAGAAATCATTCTGAAGCTGTGTATGCAAAAATTGTAAATAACGTCCTGTGGGCATATATTAAGGACATTTCTATGCCAAATTTCAGGTCATATCGTTTAAATACCAGGGCATAGGAGCAAAAAGACAATTTTTTTTTTGTAAAAAGAAAATAGCCAAAAATCACTAAAATTATTCATTTTGAAGTGACGTATACAAAATATGTGACTTACATCCTGTGGACATATGTCCAAGGTACCCTCATACGAAATTTCAGGTCATTTGGAGTAAATATGAGGGCACAGGAGCCGAAATGTATATTTTTGGTTTAAAAATTAAAAAAAAAAAATTGCAAAATTAACCATTTGGAACAAACGTATGCCAAAACATTGGTGGATTCCTATTGGTTTTTATCTGAGGCTCCTCCGTACCAAATTTCAGGTCATTCGGAAACTAATTATATTTTTTTCTCCGTACCAAATTTCAGGTCATTCGGAAACGAATTATATTTTTTTTCTTCAGAAAAGGCCAAAAAAAAGAACTCATGAGAGGATTTTAAAGTCATGTATAAAAAAATTAAAAGGCACTTGGCTATATTACCACTAGACCTTTGTGCCAAATTTTATGTCATTTGCCCCAGAAATGACTTAGATGAATTGATTTGAAGATTTGACAGCCGAAGGAGAAGAAACATCAGACAAAAACATTATATGTCCCTCTTATGGAGTGAAATATGATTACAGCACTATAGACAATTGTTTTTAGTGAGGCAGATTGGCACCGACTCGCAGGGGTGCCCTCTTAGCTCTGAAAAGTTTCCTGATCGCTGATTGGTTGGACAAGATAATGCTAACCAATCA
>NC_090732.1:152179388-152181888 GCF_036898095.1 Palaemon carinicauda
TCTGACCTCAGATACATTGAAATTAAATTAATCCCACAAATACAAGATAATGCGACACTTTATTTCCTATAACTACTTTAATCTCGAATTCTTTTTTCACTTTAGTTTTTCTTTGCTTATAATTCTTCTCTTATTTGAATCTTATGTCACCTTTTTTTCTGGGGGTGGAGGGGTAGGGGGTATGGGGGAATAAGGTTATTGAAAGGCATTTGCTTACCTTTCGTTTAAATTTCTCATTTAAGAAAAATATCTAAACGTAAAACTTAAGAGAGAACTGTTATTTGCGCCCTCCGCCTCTGCAATCTGAAAAAAGGCAAAATAAAATTGTAGTTCTTCTGTTGCTCTCACCCCATAATCATTTGGTGTGATTCAATTTTCTCTGCAGGATAAACGTCGGCCTGTATTCAGTAAAGTTATATAACGGAGGAAGATGGCCGTCCTAAACGTCCAAGGAAAATATAATGGAACTCGACTGGTGTTCTATATTTTTTTTTCTACTCGCTTTCTTCTTTTCTTTTATTTCCGTTTTTAACTTACCGGGATAACGTTATAATATTAAAAAAAAAAGATTCAGCAAAAAGGAAGTTCTTTATATACATCATACTGTCGTTTTAAGTGGTTTAACAAGGTACTTAAGTCATATTTAAAGTGTCTCAGATCGTCCGACCGGAAGATTTGTTCTTAAGTGAAAGGGGAGAATTGGAGTAAACTAAGCTAAGAAAAAAAAAAGTTGTTCATCGAGTTAGGAAGACTCTTGAGGAAAAGGGAAAAGCAGAATGCAAAGCGTTTGGAAAAATTTGTTATAAATATGAAGTTACGAGTTTACCCGATTCGTAAGAAATTACGTATGATTATTTAGATAGATATACACACACGCGCGAGCACATACAGGTTCAACCCTTCCCACCCCCTCCATCTTTCCTATCAAAAACCCACAGGTTCGGCAATTTCTGGGACAGTGAGGTTTCCGAGTGTACCTCTTGGGGTAGCCCCTCTCGCCGGGGTATGACTACTTCCTCTCGTCCCGTAGACACTTTCTCTTTATTATATAGGGGAGATGTCGATGGATTTGAAGATGGCAATATGGGGTACGGATTTTCGTTTTTGTTTCTCCCTTTCTCTACAATGGGGTTGAATGATTAGTTTTTGCGTTTATTTCTCTTAAATGACATTACTTAATAAAGATAAATTTCAATAAAACGCTATAAAGATAAATTTTCGATTAATTCTTAACATCTAAATCTGGGTCGTGTTTTTTTCTTTGAGCTATTTTCATCTTGTTTTGACTTTCTTCAGTTTAATCTAACAAGTCCTCCATACCATTTACTTCTCAAATACGTATTTCCTTCAGTGTTTTTTAATCATTTAAGACTTTCTCTTGAAGACTGACAATTATCAGTTTTCTTAAAATAGCCAAGCTCAATATGGCCAGCTTTTTCTATCAAAACAACTTCATATTTTTTTTTAAATAGCAATAACCTTTCTTGCCATTTATGAATGATCTGAATATTATTAGAACATTGTCTGAAGAAGCAATGGCTTATCCTGTTGTCAAAAGCATTATTTTATTGTTCATATTAAGCTCATTCTCTTGACATTTGAGCAATATTGCGGCTACAGTTCTTCTTCAGTAGTATGGTTTTCACGAAATTGTAGGCTCTGAATTTCGAGATGAAATTACAACCCTTATGCTTATGGCTGGCTTAAAAAAAATTAACATTGAGAATATAGCAAAATATGTCATGATGTATTTCTAAAACGTAAGCTAGGCCTGTTAGTTTGAAAACTATTTCAGCAGGATACTAATGATGGAGGCCAATATATCTACGCACACACCTATATTATATCATATTGTATATATATATATATATATATATATATATATATATATATATATATATATATATATATATATATATATATGTGTGTGTGTGTGTGTGTGTGTGTGTGTGTGTGTGTGTAATATATATATATATATATATATATATATATATATATATATATATATATATGTGTGTGTGTGTGTGTGTGTGTGTGTGTGTGTAATATATATATATATATATATATATATATATATATATATATATATATATATATATATATATATATATATATATATGCGTGTGTATATATACATCCATATTTACATATATATAAATATATGTATATGTATATGTATATATATATGTATGTATATATACCCTGTATATATATATATATATATATATATATATGTATATGTATATGTATATATATATGTATGTATATATACCCTGTATATATATATATATATATATATATATATATATATATATATATATATGTATATGTATATATATATATATATATATATATATATATATATATATATATATATATATATATATATATATATATTATGTGTGTGTATTAACTAAGTTGTTACTAACAGAGGAGCACGATTAAAAAAAAATCCATTATACTCATAAACATATTTTCTTCTATCTCTCCAGCTGTAACG
>NC_090732.1:152189388-152196888 GCF_036898095.1 Palaemon carinicauda
ACTTCTATACTGTTAGAAAAAAAACCGTAATTTTAATCGGAAATTCTTCGTAAAAATATACTGTCTCAGCCGTATTTCAGTAAATTACAAGCGGAATCTTAATTTTACCTTACTTAGTTATTATCTTTTTACGGGTTGGTGACCGTAATATCACTCCTTTACGTCAATATATCCGTTTTTTAAAACGGTAAAAATCCTGAAATAAATATTGCCTGGCATTTGGCATTTTTTCTAATACAAATCCTTAAGAGTGTAGTTCAGGTTCACTTTTCTTTCCACTTTTGACATTTGAAAGGTTACACTGATCAGAATTTCCCCCCCCCCCTTGAAGTTTCTCAAGGATTCCCAATCCAGTATGAACATTCTAGTTGTTAATCTAAGTTCATAGCTCCGGATTCACTTCTTGCTTTCGTTTTTCCTTTGGAAAGTAAGACTATCACCTGACTGGGTTTTAGGCTACTGTGTTATTTTTCCTTTTTTATCCTTCCCTACTCTATTTTAGGATCTTGGCTAGATCACCCGTCCTAAAGGTCTTTCATTTGAGAATAATTGAATTTAAGAGAAAAAAACTTCAAACTTTAGATGGGCTATTTTGAAGGTAATGATACTCAAGTTCCATTTCGTAATACCGAGAATCAAGTGACTGTCTTAATACCGAATAGAGGAATGGCTTGCCTATTCTGTTTCGTCTCCAAAAAGGCTAAATTTCTAAAACAAAGACGTTTCTTCAAGATTGAGGTCGATCGTATTTTCAAATTATTCGTTTTATTCTAATAACATGAAAGTTTGAAAATTTTTCTTCTTGTTTACTTTCCCAGTGATTACGACATATTCGAATTCAAAATCGAATTTATGTTCTTCCTAAAATATTCAGCCACTTCTTTTCTCTCATCTTTTATTCATATACTCTATTTTTATTCTTCCTCTTACTTTCAATATCATCACTTCAAACACGCAATAACATTTCAAACCATCCAGTAAAAGCCTTTCCTATCCACCTCATTTTACTCATTTATTGCCGAGGTCTTTTCTCTCTCTTCCAGTACGCCTATTCATACACTGTGTTATCCAAGAGAACATCCGGTCCTTTAAACTTTCAAACTACTCATCTGCTCTTATCTCTTCAGAATCTGACCTCATTCTTTATAGCACTTATACTCTACCAATGTTGGATATGCTCATCTTTCAAATGCTTACGTTTATATTTTCCTGATTATACGCTAATAATCGCGTTATTGTTTCTAACTATCAAATTCATTTTTTTCTATGAACTGTTAATCGTAATTTCCAGTTCCTAATTGATATTATTTATATATATATATATATATATATATATATAATATATATAGATATATATATATATATATATATATATATATATATATATATATATATATATATACATATACATATATATATATATACATATATATATATACATATATATATACATATATATATATATATATATACATATATATATATACATATATATATATACACATACATATATATATATATATATATATATATATATATATATATATATATATATATGTATACATATACATATATATTTGTATATATATATATATATGTATATATATATATATATATATATATATATATATATATATATATATATACATATATATATATACATATATATATATACATATATATATATACATATATATATATATACAAAAATATATGTATATGTATACATATATATATATATATGTATACATATACATATATATTTGTATATATATATATATATATATATATATATATATATATATATGTATATATATATATATATGTATATATATATGTATATATATATATATATATATATATATATATATACATATATGTATATATATATATATATATATATATGTATATATATATATTATATATATATATATATATATATATGCATCAGTAGATACACACATACATATATATATATATATATATATATATATATATATATATATATATATATATATATATATATATATATCACCCTTTTAAGCAGGTTATTCATAAAAAAAGACGAGAAGTGAAGTTATAAACGACTCTGTTTTCTTGTAAGAAACTTTTCCCAAGGTAACAAAAAGAACAGCAGGAGACCTTAAACAGCATTAGGCCTCGGTTGAGGAGAACTCAAAGCACCTACCGAGAAGTCTAACCGAAAACTTTTTCAAGAACCAAAGGGAAGAAGAAGAAGAAGAAGAAGAAGAAGAAGAAGAAGAAATGGAAGTGGGGCAAGAATCCACTGCCGAAGTCCCCCCAGACGATTCAAATTCTTCTCACTTAAAGTTGTAATGGGTTCTTAGGACTATCGGGAAAGTTAAATATCCGCTCGTTTTAACGAAGTCTATTTTTATGTTCTCCTTATAACAATGCAGAAGATGCTCCATAGCACTCGAATCTAATTTTCTTCCTATACGTGTGTGTCCCTAGCGACTGTTGAAGTTCGCGTATTCAGATGAGTTTTATTTGACAATAACGATGTTTTGCTTCGTCTTCACGGTATTCAGGAAAAAAAGAACTTGTTATATTGCTCTCTTTTTTATTATTTCTCCTTCCATGAAACCCGGACGAACTCGGTTCCTTGCACTACCACTATAATTTTCTCTTTTCGCGTCTCCTGTCTTATTCTCTAGGCTTCCCAGCGTCTGTTTTATGATGATAGTTCGCCTATCCAACGGTGCTCTTAACTCTTTCCCCCTCTTTTGCAAGTCTTTCAACTCTATCGCCGAACCCATTCAGGCTTCTCAAGTCTTCTGCTCTTCTTTCTCAGTCCTTTTTTTTTTTGTGACATAAGAGTAATTCTTTCTATGAAACCACTCTCCACTGCATCAGTCTTAGACACCGTACATCCCCTCAGTAACTCCAACCTAATCTCTCAGAAACTTGGATCATCATTCTTACGGACCCTAAATCCCCTCCGAAATTCTACCCTGGTTTCTCAGATTCTGAGGTCATTCGGTGTGCGATGGAGAAGTAGAGAGTTAAGATGGTTGTTTTTCGTCTTTGTTGTTTTCTTCATTTTTGTTCATGTTTTGATTGGAAAAGAACTTCATGCCAGATGAGGATGTTGCCTTGACTCATGAGACTCATATCCAGGGGTCAAAAACTGCTCTCCCTTCAGGAAGGGTCATTCAGAGTTTGACCTCTTCTTTGTGGTAAAGATTTTGAACTTTCACTTTCATGCATTAGAACTTTAACTTTGGTTACAAACTCTCTCTCTCTCTCTCTCTCTCTCTCTCTCTCTCTCTCTCTCTCCTCTCTCTCTCTCTCTCTCCTCTCTCTCTCTCTCTCTCTCTCTCTCTCTCCTTAAATTTCGACTTGTAGCAACGTAGAATACAAATTATTAATTAGTTTTTATAAGTAACTTAGCTCGATACCAATACGTAAGCTTTCTTTGTGTAGTATAAAGTGAAAATACGCCAACTTTCTGTGTGTAGTTAAAGTGAAAATACGCCAAATAACGAGAGGAAAACTTAACAGGCAATGAAAAATTAAACATTTGAATAAGCAAAAAAGTAGCAAATTATAACTATGATCTGATACTTTGATACTAAAAAAATTTATTATTGTAGAGGTAAATTCACTTCTCTGTGTTGTTTATGAAATAGTTTTAAATTTTTGCCAAAATCTGAACACAAGTCATTATCATAGTATGATGTAGATAAATAAATGAGGAAATGTACTCCTGTTATGATAAGTGTTGAATGTGTGTAGTCAACTTATGATTTCAATAAAACAAAAAACAAAACAAATAATAATAATAATAATAATAATAAATAATAATAATAATAATAATAATAATAATAATAATAATAATAATAATTCGGAAGTAGACCCTCTTTCAAGTAGGTTTCACTGAAGCTTATAGCCGTCTTAGTGACGTTGATTTGGTAGATGAGCTTTTCAATTGCTCTAATTTTCCTTTTCTCAACAATACTGCATGTTGCCAGTATCTGTGCTATATTAGTCATCAGTAAGTAGTGGAGCAAAATACGTAGAAAATTTCTAAGATTTTACTACGAATATACTAAAAGTAAACTTGTCGAATACTGGTACAAAAGAGTCAGCTGCAACGAGCAACGAGAGGGTGCCGAGTGTTCCCTCTCATCTTGAGGCTAGAAGTGGAATGATGTAGGCTGGGCTGGCTCTATCCATATAGGTCAGGGAAATAGTCAATTCAGGTGCTGGTTGTTGATTGGTTCCTCTGAGTGGAGGCGGTACAGATTCTGGGATTGAGCAGCTCTTCCCATTAGCTGAAGTGCTCGTTGGGAAAGGATCGTCACAGTCAGGCTGCTGCTACACTACCCGACGTCGGAGATAGATGAGGTCTGAGTAATGCTAGGCTGGGCTCCCAGTGCTGGGCGCTGATTGGCTGAGACACTACCTGAGCAGGGTTCATTGTATGTCATGTAAGCTGTCTGACATCGCTCCCTGGTCCAGTGAGTCGCGAGCTGCTTTCTGATTGGTTCAGGCACTCGCCAAGAGAGCCTCAGTCACAGGCAGGCTGTCGGGTCACTGATCCTCCTCATGCTCATCGATGTTGGCGTGGGGTTGGTTGTGTTCTTACGGCAGGAGGGGAGGAGGAACATCTCTTGTGTAGTAATGTCCCATTAGGTACAAGACCCCTACCATCCAAGCCTACGTTTGTCGAGCCCTCTCCCATTTTTCTTCCTGATGGAGATCCAAAGGAACTGGATAGGAATACCCAGGTTCTTGTGAACAATGGCTACTCCAATAGGCAGGTCACCCAAGAGGTCCAACATGCCATGGTAATTGGTACGAGACTGAGCCCAGTAGCGAGAACAGTACTTCCAAAGTCAACCTGTACTACAAGGGCTTTATGCACAAGCAGCACCAAAAAGACGAGAAATCTATAAATGAGATTATAAAGAACAACGTCACAGTAACAAAAGTCGAAAGTTAAATCAATTTGATAACTTACTATAAAACAACGAGGATCAGATCCCCCGTTATGAAGAACAACCCAAACCCTCCCGTACAAGAATTTCTGAAGAGGTCTAAGGTTTTCTATTCCTACTAATGCCCAGCCCGTGGATGCCCGGCTGTTATATTGGAATGACGACGATGAAACTTTCTAAACGTTTGTCCTGCCATGTTCAGCAGGATGCTATTAAAATGCACCAAATCCAGGTGTACAACAAAAGTATCAAAAGAGAAGACATCACTTGCAATGCCACGATTATCGGCAACGCCCCAGACGGCAGAAGACTAAGGATCCTGCAGGCCCTGCTCATACAACAAGAAAAGCCGAACCATAATACTACACAAGAGATGTTCCTCCTCCCCTCCTGCTACAGGAACATCAACCAACTCATTGCCAACATCGATGACCATGAGGACGGTCAGCAACCTGACAGCCTACCTGTGACCAAGACTCTCCTAGCAAGTGCCTCAACCGATCAGGAAGCAGCTCAGGTCTCACTGGAACAGGGAGCTGAGCGGCAGAACAGCTTGCTTGACGTTGAACCTTCTTAGGGAGTGTCTCGGCCAATCAGCAACCCGCTCTGGGAACACAGTCCAGCATTACTCGGACCCAGTCTATCTCCACGTCTGTGAGTTTGGCACAGCCTGACAGACAGATCCTCTCTCAGTGAGAACCTCAGCCAATAGGAGAGCTGCTCAGTCTCAGAGACTGTACCGCCTCAATCACAGTGACCAATCAACGACTAGCACCTGAACTGGTTACTGCCCCAACCTATATAAATAGAGCCAGCCAAGCCTACATTACCTACGGGCCGACCAAGGGAAAGGCCCGTGCCAACAAGATGTGTTGGCCTAAATACACTAGGAACGAATACCTACATTGATTCACTTCCAGGCTGAAGATGAGAGGAAACACTCGTCACCATCTCGTAGCGCGTTGTAGCCGTCTTTTTTGTACCCTGTACTAAAAAGCTTAATTTTAGTAAAATTTTAGTAAAACCTTGGAATTTTTTTTACCCATATTGCTCCCCTACCTACTGATGACTAACATTGCACAGCTTTTCGTGGCACACAGTACTGTTGAGAAAAAAAAAAACTAGAACAATTGAAAAGCTCAACTACAAAATCAACGTCACTGAGGCAACTATAATCTTCAATGAAATAATAATAATAATAATAATAATAATAATAATAATATAATAATAATAATAATAATAATAATAATAAAAACCTATTGCAATGCTGTGAGAAAGGTGGAACTTTATTTTTACAACAGTGAATTAAAAAATATATCATATATTATTCCTCAGCGCATAATCTTTCTGTTGCATATCTTTTTAAATGCAAGAATGTATAATAAGAATGGAGACATATTATTTCATTGCAATATTTGCTTGTTCAGTGGTCAAAGGTCTATTGACGTAATGCTGATACATCATTATACATCATTAGACTTGAATGCAATGTTGACATTTTCTCATATGATGATAATATAATTGGTCAAATAGATATCCAAACAGTACTTGAAATGTAAATGGAATATTTTGCAATCATTCTACTGTATTGACATTGGGTTTATAAATCTCTTCCTATTAATAATGATAAGATAATGTACTGTATTATTACAATATACAATAATATTTTATCACATGCATTTTGCGAAATGCCTTGAAACCTTGTTAGTCTTTGCACATTTATTACATTATATTTCATTGCTCTATTAGAGACTTCTATTGCTTTCGAATGTTATCAATCATATATCAAATATAGTAATACATTGGATGGCTCTCTCTGGTTACGGCTCCTTTTTTTCTTTGTCTGCACATACGCTGAATAGTCCGACCTACTCTTAAACATCCTCGTCTTTCCTCATACACCTGACAAGACTGATATTACTAAACAATTCTTCTTCGCTCATGGGGCTAGATACTAAACTGTATTTGTTCAGTGGCTACTTTCCTCTTGGTAAGGGTAGAAGAGAGACTTTAGATATGGTAAGTAGCTTATTTAAGAGAAGGACAATTAAATCCTTGTTCTCTAGTCTTGTCATAGCCTCTGTACCATGGTCTTCCACCGTCTTGGGTTAGAGCTCGCTTACTTGACAATACGCTCAGGCACGCTATTTTATCTTCTTTCTCTTCCTCTTGTTTTTTTTTCTTTCAAGTTTTGTATAGTTTATATATGATAGATCTAAATTAATGTTGTTAATGTTCTTAAAATATTTTAATTGTTCATTGCTTCGCCTGTAGTTTATTTATTTCATTGTTTCCTTTGCTCACTAGGCTATTTTTCCCTGCCTTTCCAACTAGGGCTTTATCTTAGCAAGTAATAATAATAATAATAATAATAATAATAATAATAATAATAATAATAATAATAATTTGACTGAGTCTTTTCTCTCTTGTTGTCAATAAAAAAACAAATAAAACTGATAACAAATCTCGCTCAGATCTTACTCCATTTCAGGAGAAGATTTTTCGCCACAAACCGGCCGCACAGCTTTAGGTTTTC
>NC_090732.1:152201888-152204388 GCF_036898095.1 Palaemon carinicauda
TATAAAAAACATGAATATTACAAAATTGAAGGAAATAAAAGTATGCGATAGCATGCTTTCAGATCCGGAAAAAAAAAAAAAATTTTTGAGAGTGTGGCGAAAAATAAGTTGAGCCAGAGGTGTTTGTAAGTATGTGGGTGGATGTGTTCAAGCATTTTTGAATCTGGAGGCCAAGCAACAAGGCCGGTTGTGAGGGGCTGGGACCGTTGGACGTGCAAGCATCTATGAAATCTTATGGTGCCAGTCCCAGGTCGATTGGTGGAACGTGGCACGTGCTAGGTCATGCCAAATGTGATGTAATTGCTTATTCTTTGTCAGCCCTAACAAAGAGATAAGAGCAACCGGTCCCAAAGAAGAGTAGGACACATAAACCCGTTGAACCTTAATCTTTTGGGGTCGCCGTTTCCGATGCTTGCAAACAGCGCCCACCAAGTGTGCCAAACCTGTGACCTTGAACCGAGGTGAATTTTAAAATTGATCTTGCAAGGTGAAAAGTACATCATTCGATGTGACTCGACGAGAGGAACACGATTATACAAATTCCATTCCCATATATTGATTAGTTTAGGTGTCATCAGCAAAAAAAAAAAAAAAAAAAAAACTAAGTACCCAGATTTTAGCCTTTACCTGACCTCAGAGGTCACCGATTGACCTAGGACCTTAAAAATCGGTACGAATCCCATCGTCTCGTGACGCCCGACACGCTCATTTTCATCCTAAATCTCTAGTTCAATTAGGCACCAAACCTTACGGGGGTCTTATCAATGCCCCCCCCCCCCCCATTCCCCCCCCCCCCCCCCCCCGCCAACCCTCTCTAGCCATCCGTGTTATGAAAAATTCCGAAACCGGGTGTGGGCTAAAAATTTTAAACCTTGGAAGGTAAACGAAAGTTTTTTTAATTGCCATTCTAAAAACTATATTCCAATTCAATGTCTTAACTTCAAGGAATGTTTGTCAGCATCTACTAAAGTAGAATAGCATAATATTGGTGTTTACAGTGATGAAAATGAAAAAAATGAATAAAAGACAGTATGAACAGAGCAATGTAGGTGAGCAATAGAGCAGTACCCGCAATATTGCAAAGCGCACAGGTCTAATGGGATGGACGTGGTGCCTGATTTAGGTAAATCCTCCAATTTACGCCACAAGGCAATGAATCAAACCAATGCCAGCCTCTAGTCCAGTGGTTCCCAACCTGGGGGAAATTTCCCGCAGGGGCGAAATTTGAAGCTTCCAAGGGGGAAATAATTACTCTACCTACTAACTAAAACAAGCGGAAAATGTCCACATAGTACGTGCGGCAATTTGTTGTTAGCCATTCAATTGTGATATGATCACATCATTTCTCTCTGACATGATATTCAAGGGGAGAATTGGAATATCATACCCATTTCTGAGGCAGGTGAGTGGGCATGAGGGCTGGGCGGGGCATGAAGGGGGAAATCTGAATGGTTGAATTGGGTGCAGGGGGGAAATGACAGAAAAAAAGGTTGGGAACCACTGCTCTAGTCTATCTTCCATAGGAAGACCCCTCTTTTGAAATATCATCATGTAGTGCTAGTGTCATTTTATTATCGTTAGTCTAACCGCTGTTACATTGATATTATTAAGTCTCTTTCAGCCTTTACCAGGTTTCACATATCTCTAATGAATAGTAGTTTTCGAATTTCTTGAATTAATCATAGTATCTCTTTTACGGCACTATCATATTTTTGCATTTCTCCCCATTAGGCATTCTCCTTAATCCCATAACCCGTGCTATTTAATTTGTCTATTATATCGTTTACGATAAAGCCTCAAAGTCTATAATATCTATCAACTGGAATAGAAATGTACATCTTGTCATGCTTTGCTTTAAAACTCTCCTTATGCTAGTTATTCCAACAATGAGAACCTTTATATCGAAGTGTGACTTTGAGAGACCTCAGTCTTCCTTTATTGAGGCAAGGTCACAATCCGCTTCAAATAAACTGTAATGGCTAATCACATTTCATGTCTTGCTTACTGTTTCCATGGGCTTCTCCTTATGTTAAGACCCATTACCTCTTACACCAGGTCTGCTGTGTTAATGAGCATTGATATTTAAGATGAGGTTCCCAGCCTCATGTCTATACTACGTTCTTTCTCTACCAGCTTCTTTCTGACCTTAGCTTCATGACATACAATTTAGAAAAAAAGAGAGTGAATTATCTATAGCTAAAACAAGAGTGAGATATCATTGGAAATCTTTGTGTTTTTATCCAAGACTTGAAGATCTAATGGTTACATCCACAGAAAGTTCATTAGTCCTTCTTTTATCTGTCACATCCAAAAAAAAACGTTCGAAAGCATCAATAAGAAAAAAAAAAAAATTATGTTTTGATGTTATCGAGAAAGAAAGAGCAAATGAAATGATACAAATGAGAGCAGGCTGGAGAAAACAGTATATTGAAGTCTAATGAGCTGGCGGCTGGATTTTGAGTGACAGTCTAAATCCAATAGGTTGCTAAGAATATGAAAT
>NC_090732.1:152209899-152212399 GCF_036898095.1 Palaemon carinicauda
GTTGCTTTGTTTAGGGTTACAACAATTTTTTTGTTTCCTGTCCCAGACATTTTTTTAGGCCTTGGATAAAGGATACAATGTCTCTTTGAGTTGTACTCTTACTTGGCATCTACAGATGACAATTGTATACTCAAATACCCTTTTCGTTTATTATTGTAGACGTCCACCAGTAAACAAAAAGTGTCAATTGTAGGGCAGTATTTGGAAAATAATAATACTGGGAACTGTTTTAAAAAATAAACGTTCTGTAATTAAGTTAACTTTCTATTTGTTTCTTTTTCTCTGTTATACGAATACAAAACTATCCCCAGTCTGATTGGCCGTCTGTCCGCCCTCTCTCTCTCTCTCTCTCTCTCTCTCTCTCTCTCTCTCTCTCTCTCTCTCTCTCTATTAACTGAAAATACTAAATAAATTTTTACTAAGCCCATCTGTCTCCCCTCCCCTCTCGATATCTAGGCTAAACGATTAAAATATTAGCTATCTCTCTCTCTCTCTCTCTCTCTCTCTCTCTCTCTCTCTCTCTCTCTCTCTCTCTCTCTCTCTCTCTCTCTCTCTCTCTCGATTAAGTGAACATACTAAATGGATTTTTACTAAGCCTATCTGTCTCCCCCCTTACTCGATCTCTAGGCTAAACGATTAAAATTCTCTCTCTCTCTCTCTCTCTCTCTCTCTCTCTCTCTCTCTCTCTCTCTCTCTCTCTCTCTGCCGAAGGGATATGAAATGGATTCCATTAAGCGATGTAGCGCACCAGGATTTACTTCCAAGAAACTTGTTGAAATTTTAACAATAATTAAATGGGCGACCATTCCCTCAGGATGGGGATACAAGATGCTCTCCACAATTCACTCCCAGAAGAAGAAGAAGAAGAAGAAGAAGAAGAAGAAGGAGAAGAAGAAGAGACTTTTCCTTAAACATCAGCGGGAATTATTCAGATGGGTGAACTTCCAAGAATACCATTAAAAAGAAAAAGCCAGAAAGTGAAAACACCAAAAAGAAGAAACAATGGAGACTAAGTATATTGGCAAACATTAATCCTGATTATTTTCCAAGTCATTGAAGGAAATGAATCGAGTGGCGATGCTCTATTTAACGCCGAAAAGGGAAAAGGAAAAGCAAGACTTCCAAATGAAAAGTAAAAGAACCAGAGTTGTTGTTACTTTGTTGTCTTTGTTCAAAAGTAAGAGAACGTATAAATACGTCCTTTGAAAAAGTAGTGAGCATATTTTTACGTTTTCTAAATAATAAAGACTCGGAAATATTCTATTTCTGTTTATGTGGATAAATAGACGACTGCTTCACCATACGGTTTTTTTATCTTTTATTATTATTATTATCATTATTATTATTATTGTTGTTGTTGTTGTTATCATCATCATTACCATTTATCATTATTATTATTATTATTATTATTATTATTATTATTATTATTATTTGCTAAGCTACAACCCTAGTTGGAAAACCAAGATGTTATAAGCCCAAGGGCTCCAACCGGGAAGACAGCCCAGTAAGGAAATATGGAACGCAGTAGATAGTCCGTGAAAAAATATGTCAACATGTACTATAAAAACTAGGTTCACGTGGCCAGTTGGTGGGGTTTAAGAAAATCCACGTGGGATGTCAGAGGTCAAAGAAGGATCACAGGAATAAGGAGAGAAAGTAAATGCGTACCTCATAAATATTGGGAATTGTCATCCACAATAGGAGACCCACGAGCGCGTTCACAAAGCTAAACGTAGGCTTTGTGCGGTCATTAAACAAGCAAGTGGACGTGACTGAATCCAGCCCAGCCTTCCTGATCTCGTTATGGCCATCACAACTTCTCCAAAAGGAAGTCCGGGAAAGCGCCTCGTCGAGTTATGACGTTACAAATGATGTTTCAAATTAGAAACTCTTACTTATATGTTACCAAATTGCTCTGTGAACGATAGTTTAGGAAAGGTGTGTGTAAAAAGCCCCTTCATCCGTTTCATCCAATAAACTTTGCACATTACAAAATCTTTGGCACAGAAATATGCCTTCCATAACTGTATACCCTAATCTACTATCAGCTAGGTTTCATATGACCTGTTGAGGATTATTCCAGACAGCTAGAATAATCCAGGTTCATAATCTTTCAAAATATAAACTAATTTATTTGCCATTAAATTGTTCTGAGAACGGTAGTTTAGGTAAAAGATGTGTATAGTCATTTCATCTGTTTGATCCAATAAACTTTGTACATTTACAAATCTTTTGTACAAAGAAAACTGCCTGTTATAATCATATACCTAAGTTTATTTTCGGTCAAGTTCCTTTATGATCCGTTGTGGCTTGTTCCAGACTGCTAGAATATAGCAAGTTCCATAAACCAGTGGCCATATGACAGGCCTGAGTCGTTATCCCTGTACTCAATCCTCCTCTCTTATCCGGACTTTTGACCCGATGGCAGTTATCAAAAGGAAATGCTTTCCCAGAGTTATCTGCAGGAAACCTATTTCTTGGCTCTTCCTCATAAAAAGAA